>NC_083572.1:68127344-68212344 GCF_027579695.1 Neoarius graeffei
ATATGCGTTTTTTGCAACCGGAAGAGCCGCTGTCACGTGATCATACGTCACAAAAACTTTCGGGCACAGCACAAGCGGGTAGATGAATGGAGAAGTGGATGACGAAAATTGTTTTTATAGTCTTTAACGTACATTGGACATCATGCATTGGACATCATGGTGTATTGTGCTGCTTATGGTTGCAATAATTCCAATGGGAAATGCCCTGGAGTAAGTTTTTTTTGCATTCCCCAAGGACCCGAAGCTGAGGAAAGTGTGGGCTCACCTGCGCATGCGCAGTAGGCTTGGTAAGACAACTTTACAGAACACCTGTTGAAAAACTTTGCACCTACTGTTTCCCACAAACTGTATTCGGACCATTTCACTGAGGATTCTTTCAACATTAATACTCGGGTACTGAGTGATATTAATTCATGAAACAGGAAGCATAAGGATGAGGGAAAAAAATAAACAGTTCAAATCGGGAAGCCACGCACACCTGCGTCAGGCTGTACAAATGCGCGCAGCTTCCCGACCTAAACCGCCTCTCTCTCATCCTTACACTTTATGCCTCATGCTCCGTGAACCAACATCGCTATTTTTTTTTAAAAATCGGATCTGCGCGATTCAGCCGTGAAAAAGGTGGCATCCGCCGAAAGGCGCGCTGTTTTCATCCCTGCACGGAGGCCAGGGGACAGGGCAGGAATATTTTTGTTGATGAGTGATCCGGTGCAATTTCGCGACCCCCTTGTTGAAGACCTCTGCGCTAAGCGACTGAAAGCCGAGGTAAGGATTAGTATTATACTTTTGGGTGTATCAATTATTGATTATCATAATTCTGACTCGTTTCGCCATTTTGAATGTTTTCATCTCGGACTCTGGAAGCATTGTATCTCAATCAATCTTGAAAAATATCAGCAAAAAAAAAACTAGCTTGCAACGGACTTAGCTAGATCTATGATGAACTTTCAATGTATGATACAAAAATAATACTTCTTTCAACAGATCATTAGCCTTTGAGCAGAATTATTTTTAACTTACCAGGATGTGTTATCGAGCCGACCGCTTTCAGTTTCATGGGGATTGAATGAACCCTCACTCTCAGAATCATCTGACCCGTCAGAGTAAAGACAAGATCTATGTTCATGTGAATTTCCAGCTATCGGTTCGAATTAATAGGGTCTAACTTCACATCTCTGTGAAACATCGGGAATGTCACTGTCGATGGTGTCCATTTCGGTAACCTGTTTACATTAGATTCCCAAGCGCTGGCTCCTTGGAAAGTTTTTGTGACGTCACGGGTCACGTGACCACCTAGCTCATTAACGAATCCTTGTTTTACGCTGATGTATAGAAAAACTTGAATAATGTGATGATTTTCACATTTTTGACGCCCTGCAGTGATTTAGATGGCATTTCTTATGTCCTTTATACATAATTATGCCCAGGTAAAAATCCATGTCCCATATCCTTTAAATTATAATTTCTAGCACACTTAAGACAAAGAATAAAATACAAATTGCTGCAATCAAGTCCTATTACACAGAATACATCTTTAGTATATACAACAAAGATAACAAATGAGATTCAGCTGACTCTGAAGATTAATATTATGAAATATATGCAACTGGAAATAGGTACCTTTAACAGGTTTTGATTTTACGAAATATACATAATGTAAATGTTACATCACAATGTTAGGAATCATTTTGATTCTGTTAAGTGCAATAAACAGGAGTTAAAAAATAAGTGAAATTAAGTTACACATGAAAGGAAATTTTCCTATAGTTACTAGTTACTTGAAATGTAAATACTGTAAACAATACAACAAATTCAATAATGGTAGTTTATGAAAGAACTATTTCAGATTATGTAAATCTTGGCGAAAGAGAAACCAATGGAAACCGAAAAAGTGAAAGTGATCATCATGCTGTTACCATGGGAACAGTCTTTTATGAATGCGGAAGTGGGCTCTCAGCACGCCGAGTCCGGTGTGACTGAGGAAGGTGACAAGTTTTATGTTTCGTCTAATTTAGGTCATTTAAAAACTATTATTTGGCATTGGGCACATAGGAAAGTGTAAAGTTTCTGTCAATATGTTTACCATGCTTGTATGATGAAGAAAAACTTGCGAAGATGTTTATCTAAATACATGACCTACTCATTCTAAACCTGCCGAGCTTTGCTGGTGAAGCTCTCAAAACTCGTAGTGTTTTTGCTTCCATTCAAGCCTCGTTTCGAAGTCTGACCAATAAGAACGCTACATTTTTGGCAGTAAATTTGATTTTCTAGATTTAACTTCCATATATGGAAATGATGGCATTCCTCGGGAAATCGCTGACTGTTGACAAAAATGTCCACAGAAATGCACAAAATTCCTTCACAAAAGAACAGAATTTCACAATTTTGGTTAGCGCAGGTTAGTATAAAATTTGTAGGCCATGTTTGGGGATTTATGGCTGTTTTTTGAGAATTGGCTGTGTAAATAATTAATTTTTTTTTGGGGGGGTGGGGGGGATTCCCTT
The DNA here is from genome assembly GCF_027579695.1 of Neoarius graeffei. NCBI lineage: Eukaryota > Metazoa > Chordata > Actinopteri > Siluriformes > Ariidae > Neoarius > Neoarius graeffei. The sequence goes on from NC_083572.1 coordinate 68,129,849, forward strand.
CTGGGTCGCGACCAAGTTACACTCCCTACTTTCAGAAAAACACTCCCACCCTTCCCAATCCTGGCTAAGCCCCTGGGATGGACTCATCATTGTCTTTGGCAGATCGAACTTCTTTAACTGCCACAGGAAGAACGTGCTTTCTTGGTGAGAGAGCAGATATTCATCTCCAACTTGAGGTCCTGAGTGATTGTAGTGCTCAGAAAGCGGAAATACTCCCCAGAAGTTACTGGGGAGTCAAACATGGTGATGGGGGAGGGTGTGGCAGAGCTCCTCCTGAAGTCTACAGTAATCTCCACTGTCTTTAGGGCATTGAACTCCAAGTTGTTCTGCCTGCACCAAGTCACCAGATGGTCAGTCTCCCACCTGTAGGTGGACTCATTCTCATCAGAGAGGAGTCCAGTGAAGGTAGTCTCATCTCATCTCATTATCTGTAGCCGCTTTATCCTTCTACAGGGTCGCAGGCAAGCTGGAGCCTATCCCAGCTGACTACGGGTGAAAGGCGGGGTACACCCTGGACAAGTCGCCAGGTCATCACAGGTCATCCTGCTCCTTATGAGAACCTGGCTGTATATAAAACAAAAATCAACCCACAAATGTTTGTTAACTGCTAAATATGGCAGAGGGGCAGAAAAGTACATATGTATTGATAATTCAGAAAGCTCTCAAGTTTTACATACATCTTAACGTAGGACCAAACATTGCACAGCTTGAGGCTCATCTCGTTATTTGTAGCCGCTTTATCCTTCTACAGGGTCGCAGGCAAGCTGGAGCCTATCCCAGCTGACTACGGGTGAAAGGCGGGGTACACCCTGGACAAGTCGCCAGGTCATCACAGGGCTGACACATAGACACAGACAACCATTCACACTCTCATTCACACCTACGGTCAATTTAGAGTCACCAGTTAACCTAACCTGCATGTCTTTGGACTGTGGGGGAAACCGGAGCACCCGGAGGAAACCCACGCGGACACAGGGAGAACATGCAAACTCCACACAGAAAGGCCCTCGCCGGCCACGGGGCTCGAACCCAGGACCTTCTTGCTGTGAGGCGACAGCGCTAACCACTACACCACTGTGCCGCCCAGTGAAGGTAGTGTCGTTTGTAAACTTTAGGAGCTTGACAGACTGATGACTGTAGGTGCAGCTGTTGATGTACAACGAGAAGAGTCGAGGAGAAGGGATGCAGCATTTGGGGGGCGGGGGAGATCTGGTGCTGATGGTTTAAGAGTCAGAGACGTTTCCCCAGCTTCACATGCTGCTTCCTGTCAGACAGGAAGTCGGTGATCCACTTGCAGGTGGAGTCAAGCATGCTCAGCTGGGAGAACTTGTCCTGCAGAAGAGCCGGGATGATTGTGTTGAAGGCAGAACTGAAATCCACAAACAGGATCCTAGCATAGGTTTCTGGGGAGTCCAGGTGCTGGAGGATGAAATGGAAGAGCCATGTTGACGGCATCGTCTGCAAATCTGTTGGGTCTATAGGTGAACTGCATGGGGTTCAGGAGTGGGTCAGGCGCTTGAAGGATTTCATAACGACAGAAGTCAGGGCAATGGGTCTGTAGTCATTTAGTCCTGTGAGCCTTGGCTGTTTGGGGACAGGGATAATGATGGAGGCCTTGAAGCAGGCTGGCACATCTCCATTGAGGTGTTGAAAATATCTGTGAACACCGGAGACAGCTGATCAGCACAGTGCTTTTGGGTAAATTGTGAGACGGAGTCGAGACCTGATGCTTTGCGGGGATTCAGCTTCTTAAAGAGCTTATTGATGTCCCTCTCCAGAATGGAGTTGAGGCTGTGGTGGTGGGTGGATGCGTCTCTGAGCCCATGTTTACATTAGACCGTATCAGCGGATCATCAGATTAACGTTTTTAAAACGATTAGTGTGCACACAGCAACGCCAATACACGGATACGCTCGGCTCCGCAGGCATCCTGCGCTCCAAATCACTCCACCCTGACCAGCGAGTGCCCTCTGGAGGGTGCGCACTCCGGCCCTGCGCAGCTCACAGAGCGCGCGAGTGAAGTGAACAAGCTGTGATTCGGGACTGAGCCGCTGTGTGTGAGATCCCAGCACACATCACTTACCACTTGCAAGTGGAAGGATGGCAAGCCTAAAGACAATCATAACTACACAATGGGCAGTATTTGCATCAGTATTTGCAGTATTTTCATACTTTTATACTCTTTAATGAAAGGTGATACAAGGCGGAAGTCCGCGCCGTTTTTCAGCAGTCGCGTCACATGACCAACGCCAGCGAATCAGGAAGGTGGATGTCACAGTGACGTTGTCCAATGAGACACCAGCTCAAGCTCAGCACAGCGTATCCGCGTATTCTGAATGTTTACACAGCACCGGAGATGACACGATCTGGATTGAATACGTGGACCCTGGCGGATTCCCGTTTCCAGGCGGTTTAATGTAAACGGACAGTGCATCCGCGAAGAAAACGAGACAGATACGGTCTAATGTAAACGTAGCCTGAGGTGTGAAGTTGTAGAGAGGCTCCAGCAGCAGTGGGGGTGGTGAGCTGGAGTGTCGAGTCATGGGGGTGTTATCAGGACAGTTCCATTGTCTTTCAAAGCAACAGTAGAATTCGTTCAGTTGGTTGGCCAGGTACAAGTCGTTAAGAGTGGGGGGCGCTGAAGGTTTTCAGTTTGTGATCTGTCTGAGCCCTTTCCAGACAGATGTAGAGTCGTTGGCTGAAAACTGGCGTTGGAGTTTGAGTATAGAGGATGGCGGAGTAAACACGGACATGACCCGTCCGTGTTTACTCCGCCATATTGGACGGCTTCAGGATTGTTTACCTTGCCCGAGCGTAATGGATCCAGGGAGTAATCCCCAAGAAAATTCAGAAAATACCCCATCTACATCGCGCGATAACTTGTCTAAGTTTGTTCAGCATCTTGAAGGTGATGTGAGGCAGCGTTGCGTGGAAAAGTGTTCCAGGTTGGGGATTGCAGATCCGTACAACTTGCCGCAATCCTTGTTCAGGGAAATTCGGAGCTGCGGTGCCGGCGATTTGCCCGATCTGGCCTACCACGACATTTACAATTTTCTTGTGAATCGTGTTACACTGGCAAAGCCCTCAAGAGCCTGGAAGCTTATAAATATTTTGTTGCGGGATGGGTATCCCAACTATACCTCTGGAAGGTTCCGAAGAAGAATGTCTACTTGATAACCTCACGGGTAAGTGGCATTAAGACGTTTATCATAAAGAGACTATGCAGGACGTTTTATCGTAAGAATGTTCGAAATCTAAACTCAGTTCCAGATAATGACAGGGTTGTAAATATGTATGTTTTTGTCTGAAAAAAAATCACAAATCACCGACTATGCAGTTATCATTCAATCCGAAAATCAACTTAGCAGATGTACTAGAAGTATTGAATTAGAAGATTACACCTACCTGATATGAAGTGTTCACTACAAATTCGGCTGGTAGAACTGGGGTTCCAGTTTTCTCTTCACACAGCGGACACCCATTTTGTGCGTCTCTCCTCGTCTGCGGGGAATCTATAAAATGACAGGCCCTCCTTTTGGCCCTGTCTGTTGGTACAACCAAATGCTGAACAAGATATAACCATTCTCGAAAGATCTACTCCCACACACTTGATAATTAGAACAGGTTCGTCTAAGTTCTATGCGCGGCCATGCCGTCCAAGATGGCAGATAAACAAATATCACGTGCACGCTCTCCATACTCGTTTAGCTTCTCTCACCACCTTGTTAAACCTGTTCCTGTCCCCACATTTCAACGCTTCTTCCTTTTGCAACCTTGGCTGTCTGAGCTTTTCTGTGAATCAGGGTTTGTCGTTATTGTAACTCACCCTGGTTCGCGATAGAATGCAGCAGTCCTCACAGAAGCTGATGTATTACGACACAGCCTCTGTGTATTCACCCAGATGATTGGGAGCGGTCCAGAACACATCCCAGTTTGTACAGTCCAAGCACCTGTGAAGGTTCTCCGCAGCCTCATTGCTCCATGTCTTCGATGTCCTCACTACAGGTTTTTTCAGCTTTAGTTTCTGCCTGTATACAGGAATCAAGTGGACCATGATGTGGTCAGAGTGGCCCAGTGCAGCGCGGGGGAATGGGCATTGTTGACTGGTGTGTTGCAGTGATCCAAAATATTCTCCTCTCTGGTCGGGCATTTTCATAAACTGTTTGCATTTTGGTAGTTCGCGGCTGAGGTTACCTTAGTTCAAGTCACCGAGGACAATAACTAGGGAGTCTGGGTTAGTCTGCTCCATACTCAGTCAGTGCGTTTACATGCACATAGAGAAAATCGAATTTCTGCCATAGCTCGACTGAAACCGAAGTTCTAAATGCCATGGAAACACCTTAGCTCGGCTGAAATCGAACCGAACTGGATTTCTCATAATCGAGCTACGCGATCTAGATTATGCAATTGTAGCCGAGCTACTTAGTGCATGTAAACCCTATCGAGCTACGTAGTTGAGCTACTTACTTCAGCACTGCCCCTTCCGGAAGTGACGAGACCACAAGCAGGAAACACAACAGCCTCGGTCGGCATGACAACAGTAGTAGAAACGTGCACTTCTGGAGCAATGAGGAGATGGAGTTCATGCTCATTCAGCTTAAGGAGTTGAATATATATATATCGATGTTGCTGTCCTCGTCGTCGTTCTTCTTGACTGATAACTTTGTTTATACTCTTGAATAGCTCTTCTTCATGACGACAACCGGAAGTGTACCAACACGATGGGGCGTGTAGCGCCTCCTGTGGCTCGGGTGCACAATGTACCTCACACAATAGCTCAATTTCCTTGTGTGCATGTAGGATTGGATTTCTCTGGCACCCCTGCTGGGACCCTTAGCTCGATTACCGACAGTAGCTCGATTTGGATGTGCATGTAAACACACTGAGTATCTGGTTGGCCAGCATGTGCTGTGCTTTTTGCACATTGGCCTATGGTGGAATGTAAACACCGACCAGAATGAATAAAGCAAACTCACGGGAGGAGTAGAAGGGTTTACAATTAATGATTCTAGGTCAGGAGGACCGTGTTGCAGGATCACTGACTCATCACTGCACCAGCCACTGTTTACATAAAAACAGATTACACCACCCTTTGTTTTACCAGAGAGATCTGTGTTACGGTCACCTCCGAAAAAGTTGGAAACTGGCCAGCTGCATTACAAAATCTGGAACAAGTCTGCATAGCCACGTCTCCATGAAGCATAAAACTGAAGATGAGTGAAAGTCCCTGTTTCTCCCCACCAGCAGTTGGAGTTTGTCCAGTTTGTTGCAGAGTGACTGCACATTGGAGAGAAATATTGCAGGTTGCGGTGTGTGAAGTCCGTGCCGACAGAGGTGCACAAGCACACCAGGGTATTTTCCTCTCCTCTGGCATCTCACTGAGTGAGCAAAGGTGAGGGCACCTTTGACCAGGATGTCCAGTACTTCCATGGAAGACACCAGAAAAGTTGGTAATCAGCTGGAATTGTTCCCCTAATATTCAAGAGCTCTTCTCTGGCGAAAGACATTCGAGTATCGCAGCAGTGAACTGGGTTTACAAACAGAATAAGAGAAAACGATGCGCACCAACACACCGAAGCAGCCGTCCACAGCACCATCTTGGTTGATGCATATTTAAAATTCAGTAGCGTGTTCTTGAGTACGGGCTTCCCAAGGCCAAATGCTATATCTTTCAACATTAGCAAAAATGAAACCAAGTTTGTGGCTTTGCACCAAAATTTAATGGGTTCTTCCTTGGCCCATGCTGCACCATTCCACCAAGTTTCATGGAAATTGGATTGATAAATTTTGTGCAATCCTGACAAACTGCACTGACATTAACCTTCTTGGCACAAATAAAAGAAAAGCGTTCAGTAGATTATACCAGCTAGTGGCCTAGTGGTAGCGTGTCTGCCTCTCAATTGGGAGATCGAGAGTTCTATTCACGGTCGGGTCATACCAAAGACCATCATAAAAATGGTACCTGCTGCTTTTAATCTGGCAAGGCACGCTGCAATACAGATGCGAGTGGGGAGTCAAACTCTGGCGGTTACCAGAGGACTAGCCCGCCACTGTAACCCTAGCTATGTAATAGGCGAGAGGCTGAGGGCTGCGTAAACTGAGATCGGCGCTGCCCGATGCGCCACATGGCGCGGGAAGGACTTTAACTTTCAGTAGATTATACATAGTCGTAAAAATGAATATATAGCCCCGGTTCCAAAAAAGTTGGGACTCTGCGTAAAAAGGTAAATAAAAACAGAATGTGATTATTTGCAAAACTTTTTTGACTTTAATTCAGTTGAATATAATACAAAGACAAGATATTTAATGTTCAACCTGAGAAACTTTTGCTGTTTTTTGTAAATATGCACTCATTCTGAATTTGATTCCTGCAACATGTTCCAAAAAAGTTGGACAGGGGCATGTTTATCACTGTGTTACATCCCCTTTTCTTTTAATCACACTTGAAGCATTTGGGAACTGAGGAGACTAATTGTAGAAGTTTTGAACGTGAAATTCCTTTCCCATTCTTGCTTGAAATATGGCTTTAGTTGATCAATAGTCCAGGATTTCCGTTGTCCTATTTTGCGCTTCATAAAGCGGCACGTGTTTGCGGAATTTACAACCCTCCTAAGCCAAGGTATCCAGAGGATGATCTCATAGATTACATCATTGACAGTATGGATAACTTCCTCGAACAGCACCCCAGCAGGCTTGTTGTGTGTGGTGGTGATTTGAACCAGCTTGATCTGGAAAAAGTATCGACACTGTCTGGACTTGAAATCTTGGTTAATTTTCCTACGCGAAGTGATTCAATCTTAGACAATTGTCTTACGAATAATGCATCTCTTTTTTTTTTTTTTTTCTAAGTGCTATCCCATTGTGGCTCAAATGAAAACTGACCACAAGGGCGTCATTCTACCTGTGGGCGTCAAATTAAAACCCTTGAGACTAAAACGTATAATACGTGATTACAGGGAGCACAGAAAAATTGCATTCCATCAAAAGCTCAACGAGTATGACTGGAATTCTATCACCAACAACACGAATTTGGAAGAGGCGGTTGAATCTGTCCACTCGATAATAAACGAACTAATGGACGAATGTTTTCCAACCAAGACGGTGAAGATGTCTTCAAGAGACCCTCCTTGGATGAGCCCGCTGCTAAAATCAATTCAAGCGGAAAGCAAGATCAGAGGACAGGCGGGAGAAATCTAAACGAGCTGTCTGAGAAAATCGGAAAGATCATCGTAGAGAATCGGCAAGCTCTTGCTTCAGGGAAGCTTGGATCGCATGCATGGTGGAGAAAAGTTGATCAGCTTTCTCTCAGGAACGATAAAGGTAGATTTATTTTAGATCAAGAGTTTGTAAACGGATTGAACGACGACTTTGGAGTTCTGTGCTGTGATCGAGACTACATCAGACCAACTCAAGTAGAGATCGCAGACGGCGAGCCGGCTGTCTGCGATCTCTACTTGAAGGAAAAAAAACCCCGTCATGCTGTTGTAACACATGCAGGATTTGGCTTGGTATTGTCTTGCTGGAATAAGCACGCATGTCCCTGAAAAAGATGTCCACTGAATGGCAGCATACGCTGCTACAAAACTTGTATGTACCTTTCAGCATTAATGGTGCCTTCACAGATGTGCACGTTACCCCTGCCATGTGCAATAACACACCTCCATACCATCACAGATGCTGCCTTTTGAACTTTTTGCTGGTAACAATCTGGATGGTCCTTTTTCTTTTTAGCCTGGAGGACACAACAGCCATGATTTCCAAAAACAATTCGAAATGTGGACTCGTCAGGCCTCAGCACACTTTTCCACATTGCATCAGTCCATCTCAGGAGGGCTCGGGCTCAGAGAATTCGGCAGCGTTTCTGGATGTTGTTGATGTATAGCTTTCACTTTGTATGGTAGATGCAGCGATGAATTTTGTTTACTGACTGTGGTTTAGAGAAGTTTTCCCGAGCCCATGTTATAATATCTTTTATACGCTTATGTCGTTTTTTTTAATGCAGTGCTGCCTGAGAGATCAGAGGTTACGTGTAGAGATTTCTCTGGATTCTGTGCATCTTTTTGATATGGATTGTTAGTCGTAAAATTCCTAAATTCCTTGCAGCTGTACATTTGAGAAACATTTGTTCTTAAACTGTTGCACTACCGTATTGGCCCGAGTATAAGACGGCCCTGAATGTAAGACGACCCCCCCTTTTCCAAGTTCATCTTTGGGGAAAAAGTTTTTTGAAGACCAAATGTTCATTCATATAAAGCGTATTTATTTCAAAATTCTGTTTAAAATTAGAGGCTTTTGTTTTTCACATTTAAATAGAGGTCATTTCAGTCTCATTTCCGTGAACACTTTTCATAGAAGTAAAAAAAGAGGCTAAACTGCAGGCTACTAGACAAGCCAAATTAAAACATTTAAATTGCATTAATTCAACAAATTTGTCAGGTTTAGATTGAAAGTTTATAAACTTCAGAATGTCAATGCATTAACTTCCCATAGCCTACGGGTATATGGAATAAATTTGCAGAACAGTGCAAATGCTTTAAACAATGCATTAAACAATACATTAAGGTTTACAATAATAAACAACTGAAACAATGGAAAGGGTAGTTTGCTAAATTACAGCTACTCAGCACAGAGATCCTCAGCCTCACTTTGCTCACTCTCACTGTCCTCACTTTCACTTTCGTTTTTGGCGGCATTTTGTCTAGTCCGCAAATTTAAGACGACCCCCCTTTTTAAGAGCTATTTTTTACAACAAAAACACCGTCTTATATTCGAGCCAATACGGTATTTACCCATGCAGTTTTTCACAACGTGGTGAATCTAGACCCATCCTTGCTTGTTAATTGGAAAGGCTCAGTCATGACCTGTTTTACCTGTAGAATGTTCCAAACAGGGGTTCTTTGAACATTTCACAACTTTCCAAGTCTCTCTCCCCCCCCCCCCCCCCCCCCCCCCCCCTTTTTTTAAATTTTTTAAATATAAATGTTGCAGGTAGCGAATTCAGAATGGGTATATATTTACAACAAAGTTTTTCAGTTTGAACATGAAATATTGTCTGTCGCAGCACCTAAAGATTTTATTTATTTTGTGCATCCGATACTGATTTTTTTTTTTCTGCCCACATCAAATGATAGTATAGCATACCAGTAAACATTTTTTGAAAAAAAAAAAATGTCCCTCTACTCAAGTTCTGAGCAGTGCCCAGACTTGAGATAATCCATGATCCAGTTGGGTGTGACCATTGCAGACAAAAATTTCACTGAGTAATGCATGTCATGACCATCCTTTATGTGGGGCCAATAAAAGGCCACCCTAAAATGTTCAAATGTCAAGATGCCACAGATGACCAGAATCAACCGGGAACGAGCCATTGGCATGCTGCAGGCTGGAATGTCCATCAGAGCTGTAGGGTGTCAATTGGGGGTGCTATTCCACGATAGTCCGCCTCCGACGACGATTTCAGCAGCATGGCACCACAGACAACATGCCACATGCACGCAGGCCACGTGTCACCACTCCAGCACAAGACCGGCATATCCGTCTGACCCACCTGCATGATCGGTGCCGGACTGCAACACGGACCGCAGATGAGACCATGGGGAGACACAATCGCAGGGTCAGCAGTCAAACTGTGAGAAACTGACTCAGAGAAGCTGGCCTCCATGCACGTAGACCTCATCGAGGATTGGACCTGACTGCTGGGCGACGACGTTCTCGTCTGGACTGGGCTCGGGCACATAGAAAATGAAAATGAATTTCTATCTGAACATTTGTATTTCATAAAATATGGACCGCTGCGTTTATATTTTTGTTCAGTGTAAATAAAAATTACACGTGTGTGGATGTCTGACTATTTTATTCAAGGAATAGGCTGTAAAGCACAGTCATGTCAAGTCAGTCGGCTTTGTCATTTTGCTCATATCCAGCTGGTACAGTATACAGTGAAACGAAACACCGTTCCTCCAGGACGATGGTGCTACATAAAACAGCAAAGAACTACGAGACTACACGGAACTGAACATGACCTACACAGGACTACATAAATTACTAAAACGGGACAACAGTAAGAGACGGCAGTGCCAACCAGTACACAGTTTGTGTGGATAAGTGTCAGATGTAATGGGTCGTGCAAAAAAGGTTCAATCATAAAAATCCTGTGAATGTTAATATACAGTGACGTACTCATGGATGCAAACGGCGCGCCTTTTGGCGGATGCCGCCTTTTTCACGGCTGTCTGGGGGACTTGTGTGAATCGTGCAGATCCGATAATTTTTTTTTGGGGGGGGGCGTTGGAGTGTCTAATTATAATTTCATCAAAGAAAATTCTGTATTAAAATGACTAAATAAGCAAATGCCGTTACAGTCCATGAAACATAGGAAGTATAAGAAAACAGTAAATCAGAAAGCTGCGCACGTAAAGCCAATTACGTAACTTGCGTAACTTAGGTTGGACTGATGGAAATCCTTGCGCGTGCAGTGAAGTGCAGCCAGCAGCAGATAATGGCGCGCAGCCAATTGGCTTTACGTGCGCAGCTTTCTGATTTACTGTTTTCTTCTCATACTTCCTATGTTTCATGGACTGTAACGGCATTTGCTTATTTAGTAACTTTAATACAGAATTTACTTTGATGAAATTAAGTCCCCCAGACAGCCGTGAAAAAGGCGGCATCCGCCAAAAGGCGCACCGTTTGCATCCATGCATACTGTGTCCTGGCACAGTGATGAACTGTTGTACAGGTTGATCATTTTTGATATTCAAGACCTTCAGAACCATTCCTAGCTCCAGAGCTGAATGAGTCTGCTGTTTGACCAATGAGTTATGGAGGCGATGTGATGCATTGCCTAGGATGGATGCTAGTTTGTGTTGTCATTTCCATGACCACATTAAAATTGTCCAGGAAGCATCCTGGGACAGAACCTTCATCAGTTTGAGCTTCCTTGCTCGTCCTGCTCTGATGTTGCTGCCCCAGCATATTGCTGCAAAGAACACTGCACTTGCAACAACTCTCCAACATCTTGCTGCAAACATTAAAGTGTACTGATACTGGTCATGCTTACGACATATTAATCATGCTTTATGTATTACTTATAGACAAAAGATGTTCACATTCAGTAAAAAAAAAAAAAATCGTAAAAGCACTTTTGTGGACAATTGTATTCCGTCAATTCCCCACAGGGGCAAAACCAATGGGGAGCAGCCGTTGCCAACTTGAAGTGATGTATGCTCTTGGATTCTGGGTTATCGGGTGTGAGTAAACAAGCAGTGTTCTGTGGGTCAAGAGTCGAGGTGAAAGGTGTTAAAGAAGCAAAATATGGCTAGTAGCAACTTTGATGAAATGGGTGTTAATGGTTATCTATTCGAGCCAGAGAGGGAGGAGGCTTGTGAGGACAGTGAGTCATCACATTCTAATGATTCGGAGGAGGAAACTGCTCCGTCATGAGAACTGACATGGAGTCCTACTGTTGTCAAGGACATGAACTCATTGCAGACTGCTTTACATCCACCCTGAATCTGCACGAGTATGTCCTTCACAAACCGTCCCTGGAACTGGCCTTCATTGACTGCATGATCCACAGGTACCTCCAGGGACCGGCACCTGAAGGGGAGCTGACGAACAGGCAAGTTCCCAGTCAAGTAACTTCAGAACACGTTGAATAAATATAGATCTAATACTTGTAATAGATCTTTATTTTATGGCACATATCAATTATTTCATGGCATTATGTGCAAGTAGATTTGCAATTGGACAAAACGATGACCGTGCATCACTACCGGTGGTGGAACAGCCCATGAAAGAGGCAACATGTCACTGACCATGCCTGATTGACGGAGCGGTGACTTAAAACTCGTGCGTACTTGACAAGAGCTTATGACGAACGTTACATGACGGAACCACTGGTATCATTTGGCGATCTTTCTTTTGAAATGGCTAGTAATTAAAATTCACTACAGGTACACTTTAAAGTAGGGGTCGACCGATAATCGGCCTGGCCGATATATCGGGCCGATATTCTGCATTTTTAGGGTTATCGGTATCGGCCATAATTTCCACCGATATGCCGATAACATGCCTTTTTGCAGCCATTTCGTTCCTAATGCGACTGTCACTGCATGTCCTTTCCTGCACTCGCCTCTCTGAGTTCAAGAACACGGTCCCGCCCACCACAACATCTGATTTGTTTGGCACAAGAGATATAGCCAATCAACACGCGTAGCTAAACACTCTGAACTGTTTCAAGGCGGCCGTATCAAGGTAAGGACACGCTGCTTTTGCCGCAATAAGTCGCAAACACACAAATTGCAAAAGCACAACATCATTATATGTTTACATTCTTCATCTACTACTCGTTAAAATTGTCCATTTGCATCTGTGTAGCCAGGCAAACTTAGCTTACGGAAGGAAGCACTTGAATTAGCCTACAACCAACTAGTCTCGCTGAAACAGCATAACGTAGGCTGCAGTCATTTTTAAATCCCCGTCTGGAAACGTTGTGAATGTGTCAGTAGTTCTACTCGAACAGTAGAATGACGGCCATTCAGAGAGGTGGTCAAGGCAACTTTATAAAGCGCTGTTTGAACATTTAAACAAGCCAGATGTGACTAGTATTTATAATTCTTGCACAAGTGATTCTCCTCGCTAGCGCTTCTGATTCGGAAAGCGATATACTCTTAAAGGAGCAGCCGCTCCTAATAGGGAGTGATGGCCTACTTTACTGAATGTTTGATTTTACTTTTTAAAAAATGCTGCAGGCAGCTCCCTACACTTGATTTATTTAAAAACTACTTGAAGTTGGTAAGTCTTACTTAGTTCTTAGTGTAAAAGAATCCAGAGTGTATTTTCATTTATTTTCCACTGAAAATGGTGAGCTGTAATATAGTAGGGAGTGACTTTTATTTTTTTTTTATTGGTGAATATTTATTTTATTATTATTTTATTTCTCATTTTATTCTAACTAATGTTTGACTTTATTGTACAAATGCTGCTGGCATCTCCCTGCACAAAATTTCATGTTCAATTTTACAATTAAACATACATTTCATGGATATGAAAGTCTGTGTCAGTGTGTGCTATGTTTAATTTCATGTGAATTATAATGTTTACATTTATCGGTTGCACATATCAGTTATCGGCATCCCAATTCCATAATTATCGGTATCGGCCCTGAAAAAAACATATCGGTCGATCCCTACTTTAAAGGACTTGAGCTTCCTCAGAAAGTAGTCTGCCCATCACCTTACTGTACACAGCCCTTGTGTAGACCTTCTAATCCAGCTTATCATGTTGGACTCCAAGATATTCCTCACCCAGCTCAACAATGTGTTCCATGATGTTTAATCGGCCAAATGTTTGTGGGCATCTGACCATCACAACCATATACAGTTCTTCCCCAGACTGTTGCCACAAAGTTGGAAGTAAACAATTGTTTAGAATGTCTTTGTATGCCATAGCATTTAACATTCACCATTACTGGAGCTAAGAGGCCCAAACATGCTTCAGCATGACAGAACCCCTGTGCATAAAACGAAGTCCGTGAAGATATTGTTGGTCAAGGTTGGTGTGGACGATCTTGGGTGGCCCGCACAGAGCCTAACCTCAACCCAACTGAAGAATTTTGTGATGAACTGAAACACTGTCTGCACCCCAGGCCTCTTTGCTAACATCAGAGGTTGAATGGGTTTAAAAAAAAAAAAGCTCGGGTTTTCAAAATCCAGTTAATGTGGATAGAATAAAAGTTATTCCACTCAATCTCATCGTACATGGCTTCTAGCCAACTCGGCACTATGCGCCTCGTTGACTGTCAACTCATGTACGACTCGATTTCATGGAATAACTGTTATACAGGTATGATGGCCAGGTGTCCAAAAACTTTTGGGCACATTGAGTATTTATCTACTACTACAAAAATAGACACTGATGAAAGTGTCATGGGAACATGCATGCTATAGTCTCTAACTGTTCACCATGGACCAGCGAGATACTCCTGTATTTGATGCATATTTACCATCACAACACGCACTACTATATCAGTGTCTCTACTTTGCTGAGAATCGTCCACCACTAAAATATCATCAGCTCACTGGATTCTTTTGTGGTCCATTCCCACCGCAACTTGTACTAACTTCTTTCAAACTTTTGGTTTTAGTTTTATAGTGTTTTTGGACCCTGACCTATTTGTACTAATATGGGGATGAGCTTTTTTTGTATGTCACCCTGGATAAGGGCATTTGCCAAAAGCTGTAGATGCTAGTTAGCATCTTCCTATTGATTACTTATAGAAATGCTAACGTTACATTTATGAATGTAGCAAAAGTGTGGTGTGAAAGAAGTAAGGATGACTCCTAGTATCTTAATTAATTTTACAGCACTAGTAGTGATGTGGTGGTTGTTGCTAATGGAGACCACATGCGTATACTTTTTTTTTTAATTTTATTTTTTATTATGACTAACTGCTATAGGTTTCTGTTAAATGAACAGTGAAGGGGAGATCCCCCCCCCCCCCCCCCCAAGTTGCTAATAATAATTGCTATAGTTTGAATTTATATATTGGCTATATTTGTCTTGCAGACCAGGAGACCCAAGTACTCAAGGAGCATCTCATAGATGAGTTAGACTATGTCCTAATGCCAACAGAAGCATGGAATAATCTCGTCAGCTGGTATGGATGCCTAGAAGGACAGAGGCCCATCGTCAGGAAGGTAACATGCTTCCTCTCTCCCTTTTGTGAAGGTGCAGTTTTTGACATTGCATGAAATCTGGGTTTTGTATGATGGATAGATTTGTTTAGCAAGTGCAGTGCTGTTTTGTAGTTTATGCAGTAGGCTTGTGTGATAGTGATAAGTACCGTATTTTCCGGACTATACGTCGCTCCGGAGTTTAAGTCGCATCAGCCAAAAAATGCATTATGAAGACGAAAAAAACATATATACGTCGCACCGGACTATAAGTCGCACTTTTTTGAAGGGTTATTCTATCCATAGAATCTGTGATTCTATCTGATAAGCGGCGCGTGGTTACTGCGCGACTGCATTGTTTATTTAATAAACGAACAGCTGAGCAGTGATAACGCGCCCTTTGCCCTGTAAGTAGCCTAGTCTGATTATTTTAAATATCTACTACTATCTTTAATACTATCACTATCGTTATTACTAATAGCCTATATTATTATTATAACTAATATTAGTAGCCTATTACTGATGCATTAATCAGTTTGCTTTTAGAATATTTTTACCGGTAGGGCTTATTATCGCCCCATGGCTCTTTCATCTGTGTTATTAAAGCTGTAGTCATCATCGAGGAGTGTCATTCTTCATTTTTGTCGAATTTTATTTCATCACATCAGAGGTCAAGTAGGCTATAGGTATATCATCTCCAAAGACAGGTACGGTAGTAAAAACAACTGTCTAGTGAAAAAAAAAAACAACAACAACCGCTTTTAAATCCCCTACTTAAATCCTTAAAATGAGTCATTTAACTCATGTCTTGTGTGATCTGATCTCCAATGGTGAAATAAACCGGTTGTGATGAGTACAGTCTGTTATTTTAGAAGATAAATGTAATATATAATTTAATATATAGACTAATAATAAAAATTAATATTTTGTAATATATCACGACATATTACTGTCTGTAACTGTTTGTCACTAAAGCGTTTTCTAAGATCATAATGTCTGATATTATTATTATTATTATTATTATTATTTTACACACACAATAAGCGCATGTGCGTAAAGTTATAGTAAACCATCCCCCGCCTTTTTTTTTTTTTTTTTTTTGAGTCGCCGGACCCACCCACCTCCTGCGTTCTGGGACCTCCCACTTCACAAATTAAGCACTGCCTAAAATCACTACATAACTTATTTAAATAACTATAGGCCTATCATTAATAATAAAACACAGACCAATCAAGTTTATCAAGCTGATGATTTCACTCCAAATCAGCAAATCCATTGAATTCATCCTCGGTGTCGCTTCTGAACAACTCTGCCTCCAGCGGCAGATGAAGCGCCGTTTCCTCTTCTTCTGCGTGGCTGTCGTCAGACTCTGCATCAGCTCCAGTTATTCCGTGGTGGAAAAAAAAAAAAAAACATATATACGTCGCACCAGAGTATAAGTCGCATGGCCAGCCAAACCATGAAAAAAAAGTGCGACTTATAGTCCGAAAAATACGGTAACTTAAATATCCAGAGCTGATAGCCTAAACAAAGAGGACAGGAAAACCAACATTTCCACTAATTCAGGAGCACAGGGATGGGCGTAATAATATCCGCTGTACTGTTGGGAACTCCTTGAGTGTTAGCATACTGATGCTGCAGAATTAATCATGATTTCTGTTGTTTCAAGTGGGAACATGTGATATTGGGCTGCTGTGTGATGTTTACCCTGTCCACACTAGGGATTTTGTACCGATACGAAACTATTTTCGTACCGCAACACCTGTCCACACTAGCAACTATACCGGTACTGTAGCGGTATAACTGTATCGGTACGAAACCCACAAATGTATGGGTTTCGTACCGGTACTGTAGCGCTTCGCATAGTGTGGACGGATGAAGCGGCTGTGTATCGATACAAATATAATGCGCATGCGCAAAGTCACACACCTCAATCGATGTCTTTGCTGAATAAAATAGTGAAGGACGGAGATTCGTTTGTTTCTTTCTCAACTGCCTCGCGCGTTTTATATGATTCGACTGAATAAATGACCACCAGAAATACAGACTGTACACTGACGACAAAAGCACACACACGTTGTTTCATCCGCCATATATTCTCGGAAGGAAGTTACTCGGTAACCACGGAAACTTTTCGCGCACGCGCATTTCAACTACCGTGAAAGAAAACCGCAAACATTTCTTGCTAGTGTGGACAGATGCACTAAACTGTACCGGTATACTTTGTATCGATACAGTTATACCACTTTCGTACCGGTATAAGTGTGAACACAGCATTATGCATGCACATAAAGGGGGTTTAGGATTCAGCACCCTCTCTCACAAAGTCTTCAGATCGTTAGATAAAGTTTGCTTTCATTGTCATGGTCTTTTGTTGGGCTTTTTTGGCATTCTTCTCGTGTTTACTGTGTCAAAAAATAAAACCCAAAATATACCAGAATCTGAATGAGAATAAAAGGAAGAGAAATCTCATGTAAATATGCAGCATGGGTTGGGTATGCTTATGCTGTAATGCATCTGGATACAAAAGGGAATTCGGCACAACACTGGCACAGTCGCGGGAATATTGCGTGATTCATTTTTCTAATTATCTTCACTATAAATATTATTTAGAAATTATTTAAGACCTTTTTAGGGTTGTGTGGGGTCCCCCTGCTGAAAACCAAAAATGCTACGTTTGACCATTTTTGGGTCAACCTTTTCCACCTTTTCCTTTTGAACAGTTTCGCCGACTTTTTGCATATTTGAATTTATCAGCATTAATCAATCTTCCCCAGGTGGTTGAGCATGGCATGTTTGTGAAGCACTGTAAAGTAGAAGTCTATCTGCTGGAGCTGAACCTGTGTGAGAATGACAACATGGACAACGTGGTCACTCGGCATTTCAGCAAAGCTGACACGATTGGTATGAGAGCATCAACTTAACATCATGACCTTCATAAAGATTTCAGTCTCAGTGCTAATCATATTTACATGTATTGGATTTGTGCGTCTTAAAACCTTTTTGGCTTGCTCTTCAATTATATTATAACCGAAGTCATCAATATCACCAAGTTGTCTGTCTGGACATCGTACCTTTTTCGTGTCCGTAGGTTCTTCAGATATTTTAAATGTCTGCCTTAAGTATTAAACTGTCTTAAACTCAACAGCCATATAAATGTAAGCTTTTTAGGCAATTCTTAAGTTTGCCTCAAAGATCATCTTGCATGCACGCGCACAATAATATAAGGCCAATGACTGGTTTGAGTCAAGTTCAACTGGAGGTAGCTGAGGAACAGCAGATACCCTTATTGGTAAAAATGTATGCTCACCATCATAAATTCTTTAGATTATTCTGTCTTTGTACATTATTTTCCTACAAACTGTGCTTCACCATGTTGTACCATTTTTACCTACATGACTGGTTAAAAGTTTGGACACACACACACACACATATATATATATATATATATATATATATATATATATATATATATATATATATATATATATATATACACATACACATATATATATATATATATATATATATATATATATATGTATGTATATGTGTGTATATATATATATATATGTGTGTGTATGTATATATATATATATATATATATATATATATATATATATATATATATACATACATATACATTTTTTGGGGGGTTTCAAACACAAGAAGGCAAGAAATTGCACTAATTAACTTTTGACGAGATACGCCTGTTAATTGAAAAGCATTCCAGATGATTACCTCATGAAGCTGGTTAAAGTGCATATCACTGGTAACTTCAGGAGCAAGATCAATGTAATTCTCCTATTTTATATTAAACTTTGGTCAAATATCTGTCACATTTTGCATTTTGTGCAATTTTTTTACCTTGCGCAATATCAGAGAAGAATTCAGTTGAAATCAAGCCATTTGAGGTGAATTGGTCCGCCTGTGAAAAAACTTGGCATTTGGATTTCCCGGCAAACATTAATTTTCGTGACGTTGCGTGCGGGACGCCTCCCTCTGAATCCTACATCAGCGCTGGTTTGTTTGAGAAAACGACCCGGTGGTTTTCTGCCAATTTCTTCAACGTTATCACGTAATTTATTAAAATGATTAACAGATGTATCGTAGGAGGGTGTAGCAACACCAATCTTGATCGGATTAGTACTCATCGTTTTCCAAAAGACCGGGCAATGAGAGAGAAATGGGAGCGCTTGGTCTACACAGGCTGTGCACTGAAACCGTGCAAAGCTCGCGCAGCCTGCTGGCGCTTCCGCAGGTGACGTCACGAATCTGGCTCCAGACTCCCTTGGGATTTTTCCAGACGCGTTTATTTTTTTCTGCTGTAGACAGATGGCCTTGTGCAAAATTACCCTTCTGGATGAGTGTGGAAAGGGACATACTTTAATATAAAAAAATCAACAACAAAAAAAAACAAAATTGGTCCAGGATATGCCCTTTAAGATAATGCCAATAGTGTGCAAAGTGTCATCAAGGTGGCTACTTTGAAGAAGAAACACTTTTTTGTTTACCGCACAATTTTGTATGTGTTCCATATGTTAGTTCATAGTTGTGATGACTTCAGTATTGTTCTACAATGTAGAAAATGGTTAAAATACAGGAAAAAAACCCATGTGAGTAGGTTTGTCCAAACTTTTGACTGGTACTGTAAATGCAAGTTTCATCTTTGGTACATTACGGCTAGAAATCTGCTTTTAAATGTATTTATTTATTTATTTTTTTAGAGTGGCAGTGAAGATGCCTGCAGACAGCCTGAAATACTGTGCAATTTTCCTAATGGTTTGTCATCCTGATTTAGATACCATTGAGAAAGAGATGAGGACTCTCTTTAATATCCCATCAGAAAAGGAGACTCGGTTGTGGAACAAGTACATGAGTAACACTTATGAGCAGTTAAACAAGCCTGACAGCACAGTTCAGGATGCCGGGCTTTTTCAGGGCCAGGTAGGACACTGCCCGAGGCTTAACATGATCCTTTTATACATCTCAGAGTACAGTTAGGCTCTCTGTTCAGCTAGGTAGTACGACTCTGTTTTTGTCGTGACTAACTTGAGTGGAAAATATTTTCTAAACACCAAAAAAAAAAAAGACACATTTGACTTTTACAATTAAAATACATGCAGCTTAAAATCTGATTTAGGGACATGTCACCCAGTTGGCTATCGTATGCATTTGTGTGTTTGATTATTTGTTTTCGGTGTCATTAAAAAAATATTTATTGTTCAAGATCACAGTCTACTTTTGATACCCCCAATTTTTTTTTTTTTTAAATTTCGTCTGCCCCATGTTACTCAGACATTTACCAACACTGTAACTATGGCAACTAATTTGGAATGCATGAATAAATCTGACTACAGTCTGAACAGAGAAGTCAATTTTGGTTGCTTGTAATTTGCAATGAGTAGTAAATCAGATGTTCTGTCTGAACATCACCAAACTGTCACGGCAACTAAACAAATCCGCTAGTGTGTGCGCGCACGTCTGCTTCAGTTATGTTTCTCATGTTGATGTGTTTGCCCACAGGTACTTGTGATTGAGAGAAAGAATGAAGATGGTACATGGCCCAGACAAGCCTCCCATCCCAAGTGCGTAGGTTTATATTTACCTTTACACACCGTGCTACATTTCTGCCAGTATCAGTTGCTGTTGAGCTGCTTATTTTTATAATTATCTTTTTAATTTATGAAATTTTCATTTTATTTTTTTAAATTCCAGGTCCAGTACAGCCACCTCTAGGACTTTCACAACGTCACCAAAGCTGTCCTCCAATTCCTCTGCCACCATTTCTTCCACAGTAACCAATGGAGACAGCAGCAGCAACTCAAGCTACATGCTGAACAACAGCTCCTCTGGAATCAGGTCTGTTCTTCGCTCGCATCTTATTTTAATCCAGTCGGTGCGTTTCCATTGAGCTTAGTTATGACTTCGTTTTGTGTTTGATCAGGGATCATCATAGTTTAAATTTAAAAAAAAATCCTATTCAGTCATTTCACAGTTAAATGTTTATACAAAGAGAAAAAAACAGCTGTTCCTCTTCTGTAGGTTGGGAGGATACAGCTCGTACAGCTCTTCCTACAGTTATAGAGAGTCTGCCTCTCAGCCTGGCCTGTGTGGCCTCAGCAATCTGGGCAACACCTGCTTCATGAACTCTGCACTCCAGGTACGTACATGCACGACACACACAACTGCATGTAACTGATGGCTTTCACACGCTCCGTTCCGAAGGATCCTGATCGTTATCACCTATGCATCTGCAATCAAACAGACCGATGTTTGTATTGAAATGCTGTGTGGTGTTCACTTTATCTTTTCCAGTGTCTAAGCAATTCACCCCCACTGACAGAATATTTTCTGGAGGACCAGTATGAAGCTGAGATCAACCGAGACAATCCCTTAGGAATGCGAGGGGAGATCGCCGAGGCCTTTGCAGACTTGATCAAACAGATGTGGCTCAGTCGGAGTAGCTATGTGGCTCCCCGCACTTTTAAAGTAAGTTATTCAGAAACGAGCTCTGCTGTTGGAATTTTAGTTCTTGGTCTGTCAGTGTGTGAGAATACATCAAAACCTCTAGAAGGATCAAAGTGATGACATTTGGCATAGTATAGAAAGGTTAAATGTTATTAAACCAGTGCTATGTTGAAAGTGCTCATTGTGAAGGACGGTGTCTCTTGTGCACAGACACAGGTTGGCCGTTTTGCCCCTCAGTTCTCAGGGTACCAGCAGCAGGACTCTCAGGAGCTTCTGGCCTTCTTGCTTGACGGCCTACACGAAGACCTGAACCGTGTCAAAAAGAAGCCTTACTTGGCCTTGAGAGATGCAGAGGGCAGGCCAGATGAGGTAGTTATAAAGTGTTTTACAATATGACTGGTGGTTTTCACAAGCACTGACTCGAACTAATAACTGTTTTCCTTGCCATCTGACATGATCGAACAGATTAGAAAATGTTTTGTTAGTCTACATGTGTTATCCTATGTGAATGTTGCGCGTATTTGAGTTTGTTTAAAAGTAATGGGCCAACGTCAGTAATATAAACTACTGGTCGAGCTAAGCACAGAAATGTTGTGTTCACTATGTATTATATGGACACGAATGTTTTACTGGGAAATACGCCACTTGTGGTTAGCGCTGTCGCCTCATAGAAAGAAGGTCCTGGGTTCGAGCCCCGTGGCCGGCGAGGGCCTTTCTGTGCGGAGTTTGCATGTTCTCCCCGTGTCCGTGTGGGTTTCCTCTGGGTGCTCCGGTTTCCCCTACAGTCCAAAGACATGCAGGTTAGGTTAACTGGTGACTCTAAATTGACCGTAGGTGTGAATGTGAGTGTGAATGGTTGTCTGTGTCTATGTGTCAGCCCTGTGATGACCTGGCGACTTGTCCAGGGTGTACCCCGCCTTTCGCCCGTAGTCAGCTGGGATAGGCTCCAGCTTGCCTGTGACCCAGTAGAACAGGATAAAGCGGCTAGAGATGATGAGATGAGATACGCCACTCGTGTTTTTTTTTTTCCCTTTCTTTTCCCTCCCCTCACCCCTATACGAGTTACATCCGGGACATGGAGAACGTAAATCTCTGTATGCCACTTGTGAGGAAATTGATAAATTTAGGTACTTTTTGTTTGTCTGTAATAAAAAGAACATCACACGTTGGCTTGAAGATGTGACGTTTATCATCTTGTGTTGAAAAACTCACATTTTTCATATGAAATACATCACGGATCTGAGTGACTCATTTCCTGATGTTTCACTCCAATGGTGTCTTTCCTACTGACTTGACGTGCGTTGTTAAAATGGTGAACCGGTTCAAAATTAAAAATCTTTTGATTAACTTGTGTATTTTTAATTTTTTTTTTGTGGCTGTATCCATAATAATCTAAAGAGCATTACACAGTGGTAGAAAGATATGAAGTTTATCATCTTGTGTTGGGGAAAAAATATTTCACTCGTTTGCTTCACTTACTCTATGTATAAATTCAGTCCTCGAAGATCAACTTCAAGTCTTCATGCAACTGTGTAATATCCTGTGTGTATGGCGGGGAAACGCAAATCTTCCCATGTTTTTATTTTGACAGATTGTGGCTAAAGAGGCATGGAAGAACCATCGCCTACGTAATGATTCCATCATTGTGGATATCTTCCATGGCCTGTTCAAATCCACGCTGGTCTGCCCAGAGTGCTCCAAAGTGTCTGTCACTTTTGACCCTTTCTGCTACCTCACACTGCCACTGCCTATGAAGAAAGATCGCACCATGGAGGTGTTACTGGTCCGCAATGACCCTCAGTCCAGACCCATGCAAGTATGAGTCAATCGCATCCTTCTTGTTGCAGCCTGTTTTTGTCTTTAAACTCATGGGTTTTATAACATAATGCATCACATGCTGCTAAGACGGCTTGTATTTAAATAACATGGAATATAATAGCCTTGAACTTGACCCTTCAGTTTTATTTGCAGTATTGTGCAAGTGATTGACGTTTAGTGATTCTGTTAACATGGATGGGAAGGATCAAATGAATGCCTTCATGATCTGCCCTCTTTATTCTCCATCTCTCCTAGTTTCGTGTGGTGGTCCCTAAACTAGGAACAGTGGCAGATTTGTGCAGCGCTTTGGCCAAGCTTTCTGGAGTTCCTGCGGAGAATGTGAGACTTGGAAAGCGTATTCTGTTCCTTCTAAACTTCATACCATCATTTTTACTTTCAGTTGCTGTTTATTTGTAATTTGTGTCTTTGTGCCATATATATATATATATATATATATATATATATATATATATATATATATATATATATATATATATTTTTTTTTTTTCCTCCCCCTTATCTAGATGGTTGTTGCTGACGTTTACAATCACAGATTCCATAAACTTTACAGAAAGGACGAAGGTCTCAACCACATAATGGAAAAAGATGACATCTTTATGTGAGTCATATAATTGAATTCATGTAATGCATTTAATTACTGAAACCAACTTGTGTGCATTGAGAACTTGTGAGCTTGAGAATTTGACGGTTCTCCTTCTGTATGTATGTGTTTTTAGCTATGAGGTGTTGGAGGAGGACAGTGAACGGATGAATCTGCCAGTATACTTCAGGGAGAGAGATGTGAAGCACAGTGGAGGCTCCTCGTGCACCTTGCTGTTTGGACAGCCACTCCTCATCACTGTTCCACGCCACAACCTCTCCCCAGACACACTTTATGAGCATGTGCTGGAGAGGATTGGGTGGGTGTTCTCTTAGAAATTGTGTGTGAGCTGCATTTATCCCAGAAATTCCTTGTTAACCCCCCTTCTTGAATGTATTTAATGACACTGAGTACAGATTTAATTTGTGTATGGTAAATACATCGATGGATGTAACGGGCATATGGTCTTTTGAAACTTTTCATTTGATGATCAAAATTCACCAATACTAAAGGCCATTCTTTTTTCCTTGGTTTCTTTAGGCGTTACGTGAAGCACTCACAGGGTACCGTGATGGAGAGCAGAGTGTTTGCTACAGCCACGTCCTCTAGTAGCCGTTCAGATGGTGGAGATTTAGTGTCCAGCCACAATGCAGGATTAAGTGGCTGTAGCAGCCCGCTGTCCAATGGGGCATCCGGCAGTGCTTGTTCTACCACTGACAGCAACCACTCTGAAACATGCAATGGGCCCAATGGAGTGTGTGATGGTAAGAAATAATTTTTTTAATTGGCCAAATTTAATTTTGATTAGATAGCCAATATGGTGTGTCTGTATTTGGGAATACAGTACCAGTCAAAAGATTGGACACCTTCTAATTCAGTGGGTTTTCTTTATTTTTGTTAAGATACTTCCTGTCTTAAAGTAATGATGGATGTCGTTTCTCTTTACTTAGTTGAGTGGTACTTGATATAATATGGATTACTACAGTTGTGGAATAGGGCTATTTACTGTTTGATCTCAAACGCATTAAGAAGGCAAGAAATTGCACTAATTAACTTTTTTGACGAGGCACGCCTGTTAATTGAAAAGCATTCCAGGTGACTGCCTCATGAAGCTGGTTAAGATAATGCCAATAGTGTACAAAGCGTCATCAAGGGAAACACTGGCTCCTTTAGAGAATCTAAAATATGAAACGTGTGAGAGATCTCACACTTTTTTTTTTTTTGGTTTACCACATAATTCCATGTGTTCCATATATTATTTCATAGTTTTGATGACTTCAGTATTGTTCGACAATGTAGAAAATAGTCAAAATACACAATCTCTGAATGAGCAGGGGTGTGAACTCTACTGGCACTGTATAATAAGGCTCCTTCAATAATTTTATGAAGTCATTGGTTCATTGATTGAATCATTCAGTATGTTTACATGAACGCTAATATTCCACTATTTCAAAATGACACCATTTCTGAATTTGATACAGGTCATGTAAATGGCGCATTCTGTTTGAGTGTTCCAAATCAAGACGTGGGATATGCTGTTTGGGTTTTAAGAGCATTCTTTGGACATATGTGCGGCGTATTTGGAATGTGTCTCTCATACCTGCAAACTAGTCACCTTTCGGCGAAATTCGCCGTTTTGATCCCAAAATAGGTCACTTGTGTGAATCATGTAGATCCGAAGAGTGTTTTTTTTTGGGGGGGGGGGTGCGTGAGGCAACGTTGCCGAACGTTTGGTTTCAATGTACTACTACTTCAAAGTACTACTACTACTTTTCTCCTCACACCCACATTCATACCATTTCCGCCTTCTTCATACTTCAAACGTCTCTCTGATTGGATGACATTCCAACGAGCCAATAGTCTTACAGAACGCTGGACAGTATCCGCGAATTGTAACTGAATAGAGGCGTGGTTTTCTTGAATACGGGTGTGTATAGGAGGATGGCAGAGATCATCCAAACGCAATGCAGAACGGGACACTGAGTCTTGAAAACAGCTCACGGAATCATATTTTCTGATTTTTTCCGGAACTCTATATTACATCTGGAGACGGAAAAACATTTTTAGTATGCGGAGAAAGCCGTGTTACGATGAGTGCGATTTAAAGAGGCTTTATGGTGGTTTTTTGGTACCTGTGATTTGGTGGTCTGTGAGTCGCGTTTTTATGACGTAAGACGCAAGGGGCGGGGCTGTTACGTTTGAACCGAACGCGCGACATGGAAGATGTTTCTGTGGGCTGAAACAAAACAGAAAAAAATGTCATCAGTTTGAATAAAGTCATTTTTTATTGAACATAAGGATCTATAAACGCGTGTTTTGGGTAAGAGAAATCATTATGTGAAACTATTGGTGGGATTGTCAAAATTATAACGTAATATGTGTTGATCTCGGTTGTATTCAGAGAACCAGTTAGTTGTGCGTGTGAGAGAGAGAATCTCACTCACTCACTCACCATGAATTTGGCAGCACTGAAGGAAAGGAGGGCTGAATTTGGTGTGCTGCTGGTAATAGGGCAGAGGTGGTGAAGAAGGATAGCATGGAGCGAAAGAGGCACATGGCAGAGCAGCATAAACGTGCCCTTGAACAGCTTGTTCGGGCCAAAAGGTCTAAAAAATGATAAACTGGTCTGCTGAAGAAAGTTTCCAGTGTCACACTTCAAAAATTACTTTTTTAAATTCAAATTTTACTTTTTACTTTTTATACTTTTCCTTCCTTAATGGTAATGTAATGAGGTGTCAGATGCAAAACTGAAAATTGCAAAGCTAAAAATGAATAAATCTTGTCTTTGTTTTAAATGTTGTCTTTTCCCTTTATTTTCCTTGATCGCGCGCTGTTTAAGGGGGCCGGGGGGTTACCGGTAGTTTGTCACCTTTTTCAACTCTCATGAGTTTGCAGGTATGGTCTCTCAATTGGGGTTTAATGGCAGTTTTCTGGCCTCTTGCCTGTTTACGGTCAGCTCTGTACATTGTACACAAACCAGCTAGACAACTGGAGTATGCATGACTGCATATAAACAGGAATATTAGTGGAATATTCAATTTCATTATTCATGTAAACAGCTTAGTAGGAATATTGTCTTTTACAGAATAAGGGTAAGAACCAGGATATTTTGTACATGTGAGTGGAATGACTGATTCAATAAATAACTGGCAACATTATTTATTCTTTCAGTGTGTGGTTTTTTTTTTTTTTTGATTAGTCCTATTTCTTTTTGGGGTATTTCCAGGGGAAGAGGAGGCTATGGACCAC
Source organism: Neoarius graeffei (assembly GCF_027579695.1). Classification (NCBI taxonomy): domain Eukaryota; kingdom Metazoa; phylum Chordata; class Actinopteri; order Siluriformes; family Ariidae; genus Neoarius; species Neoarius graeffei. The sequence goes on from NC_083572.1 coordinate 68,156,660, forward strand.
CAGGTGAGCCCAGACCCAGAAAGCAGCCAATCAGAGGCTGCAGATGGGGAGGACGAGACCTCAGAACCTGAGAATGGACCCATTACTACTACTACTACTACTACTACTACTTCTGGAAAGACTTGTTCTTCACGGCCTAAACTTTTCTCTTTTAGCATGGTGAACTCTTCTGGCACAGCCAACATTGGTCACTTAGCTGGCAACGTCCTCAAATTCACACGTAACTAATTGTGATTTCTTTCATAGTACATTTTGTTTTGGAGAGCTGAATATTTAAATGACCAAAAAAAAAAGCCCCAAACAAACAGTAAAACAAAATAACCAGTCAAAAAAATCTTTACAGCACATTCCACAGTAGCAATTGACTGGGACTCAGAAACCAAAAGACTGTGCTACAATGACCAGGAGGCGGAGGTCAGCATATGATTTTGGATTTTTTTTTTTTTTTAATTTTATTTATTTAAAATGTTTTTGGTGAAGTCTGAATGTTGTACTCTTGAGAATGATGTAAGCTTTGCTCTGTCTGTCTCAAGGCTTATGAGAAACATGAGAGCATGATGCAAGCTCAGAAAAAGAAGACCACAGTGGCTCTAAGGGAATGCATCGAGCTCTTCACTACCATGGAGACTCTGGGAGAGCATGATCCATGGTATATGTTCTCACCTAAAATTAACAGCACCACACTGCTAGATTGTAGAAAATGATGAACTTCATTTATAGTGACTGTTAGGACGTAAAGAAGTATTACTGGTAACTATTGGTTTCGGGTGAAGTCATTTTGTGTGGGCTGTAGAGAAACCATTTGTGCTGTCTCACTGTGTAGGTACTGCCCCACGTGTAAGAAGCACCAGCAGGCTACAAAGAAGTTTGATCTGTGGTCCCTACCCCGCATTCTGGTAGTTCATCTGAAACGCTTCTCCTACAACCGCTGCTGGAGAGACAAACTGGATACTGTGGTTGATTTCCCCATCAGGTCAGATAGTATTGGCGACACACAGGAAATGTCCTCCTTGAATTACATGAATTTTTTTTAAACTTCATCTTGGTACGTTTTCCCGGTATATGGTAATGCTCATTTTGATTTATAGGCTAGATGATTTTTATTAAAAGTACGGAGTCTCTCAAGTGAAAAATTTGACAGGAACATTTTTCTCCACCAGATGGCATCAAGGTATTAAAACACAGGTTCAGGCATGATCTTGTCTAATCTATTGTTTATTATCCCGAAGGCTTTCATATTTAATTATTATAAATTTGGAGGGCGTAGCAGTTCAGATTAAATCTCTGCAGGTACACTGAAGTTGTGCTGTTTTCGTGAACCCAAGTGGCTGCTTTTTTTTTTTAAATGATGGGAAGAATAGATGAAATTTGTAAATTGCTGTGACACAACTATTTAGCCTTTATCTGAATGTTAGTGCTGATTTCAGTTTATCTTGAATTGTTCCCTTTCCACTAAAAAAAAAAAATTAACATTGCCATCTGGTAATCTGAGAACAACCGTTTTAATTCCATTTCAAATTCAAATTTTCGTTGATCACCTACATCCTCAGCATAAATATCTTAACCCTTGTAATGTGTTAGAAAGCTGTTCACATCTGTAGTGTTAGCGGGTCAAATTTGACCCGTGATTTAAATCAGCCTGAAAATGCTTAAAATCACTAGTTTTCTTCCAATATTGTTTTTCACCTCATTGCTAACTTAGTATGTATTCATATCCATGGAACCATTGTTGGAATTTTTTTTAGTTGGCTCCACAGACCTTGTGTCTTAAAATATACCACTCGTTTTTTAATTACAAAAACTGTTTAAATTCACTTATTATATTTCTTTTACTCACAGAATGAGTAATTATAAACTGTAAATGTCTTATAAACTGATATTAGAGTACACCTACCAAAAAAAACCTTTTTTTTTTTTTTTAAATTTAAAATGATTAACAATGGTGACATTTGTGGTGTTACGGGTCAAAACTGACCCATATAGATAAATGGTAGGATAAAGACAAGTCAATTTCTTTCCATAAAACCAACTTTTATTTAACCATACCATTTAACCAACCAATTAAACCATAAAATGAACAATGATTAACAACACTGCGTGTGTGTGTGTGTGTGTGTGTGTGTGCACTCTTGATAATACATGAAAGGCTTGAAGCGACATTGTGGCACAAAAAATAGGGCGGCCTGACTCACTATCCCATAAGCTGGCAGTAGCTTCATTACAGGATCTGTACACACCCACAAGAAGCAACAGTCGCATGTAGGCATCTAGCTGTGTTTTGTCCAACTCCATCCAGCTATCACCAAACACTCTTCTCCCTTCCATGTTGGTCATCTCGAGTAGGATAATCTGAAGAGGTCGTGGAAAGAACAGTTCAAACGTTGACTTGATGTCTTGGGCGTGTGACACAGCGTATCTGGTAGGACCTGGAGTCATTCTGAGGATGTTCTCCCTTGGTGCCCTGCATTGGGTTTGAAGAGGGCTTGATGACCATGAAATGTCACCTCTTCTTGACTTGAACACCTCTCTTTCAGCATCTGTGACATCTGGGTCCTCCTCCTCAGATGTTTGGTCTTGTTCAGGGTCAAGCTGAACCTCATCCTCATCCTCAGACATCCCCTTCAGCTTCACTTTCCCCTCTGTCTTCAGGATCGCTGTCATGACCAAAGATGTGATCCAGCGCCTCATGAACAGTATACCTCTTGCTCATGTTTACTGATGCTCCTACAGAATTCAACTGATAATAGACCCCTTTCACTGACGTCACCCGAAACCGGAAGTAAACAGACCCTGCGCCATTTTGGAAGACCAACAAACTCGTGATTAGGGGGAAATAATGGCAGCGGTATGTGAACCCACGAGAATAAAGTGGAGTGGCAAACGACTTAAACAAATCTGAGCTGTTTTATGATTTATTGGCCCAACAGTAGACTTGAAAGAAACCTGTGTGAGACTTGGCAAAAAACTGTGGATATAATGGATGTCTGTGCATGATCTGCGGACACTTTGAGGTGCGCAAACGCAAGAAATTCAGATTTAAAACATGCTAAATTGGCCCCAAGTTGATAACTGTATGAGGAGCAAGCCTCCCAGACTTCTACAATTTAATAATAATAATAATAATAATAATTTAGGATGGTTTGGGGCTTGCTCTCCCTCCTATTATATAAATAAAGCATAGTTGTTGTGTAGACATGTATCATAAATACATATGTATAATTTGGAGAAATTAACCTAAATTATGGATACCTTAATAGTAACAAAGTATTAATTTTTCAACTGAAAAGATATATTATTAAAAGATAAGTATCAACAAGATTACCTTGGCCATAACTAATGTGTAGGTTATTCTTAATAACAGCTGTAATATCACGAACCAAGCCACTAACAACATAATTGTAAGCCTGTAGCCGTTTGTAGGCTTTCAAGTCATCAGCAGTGTAGGCACTGGGTGTAAACAACAAATAGTTTACAATGTCTGGGTAGCAAACAGATGGCAGAATTGGTGTCAGGTCCTCCTTATGTATCTGACATGGAGAAATAATATAAATCGTGCTGCCTACCAGATTACAGTCGTCTGTTTTATTGTATCAGTACTAGCAAGGGCGTAAAAACGGTGTTGATATTGGTGGGGACATAATTTGGCCAAGCGCCCCAGTGCGCCATGGTTGTCGCACGAAATGTGGCCTACACTGTACAAATGATTGGTTGTCCATTCCTTTGTGTTATTTTGATTTTTAGCACCAGGTACACTTAGTCTTTAGTCTTAGGCTAACATCTGCATGTATACGGGCAATACATTATCACACAGAGAAAGTGGACATTGAAGTTGCTGTGAATTTCGCTGTAGTGGATGACCTACCCAAAATACAACAACACAATCAATCAAAATTATGTGCTGCTGCTTCATTTTCACACAACTTTTACTATTTTCACACATTTGAAACATCATGTGCTTCCTTTTGAGTTACTGCAATTTCAGAATCTGGAAGTAATGTAGGTATGGGTGGTAGAAGTGTGAAGAGTTTTGGTAGTTGTAGTGCATTTTGCAAAAATGTTTATTCATTAAGTTGAAAGGGTTAAATGACAATTGTTTCACATTTTTACATTTTCAGATTTTATTGCAGAGGTTACATACATACGCATATACACATGCATATATACATATGCATATACATGCAAACAATGAGCAAGAAAAAAGTAAATATAAGTAAACATTTAGCATTACCTACAAGCATTTATTTGTGTGTGTGAGAGAGAGATTGCAAACAGAAACTCCTTGCTGTTACAGGATCATATGACAAAAGGTGTTTTTGCCTTCTGAGGCAGAAGCTAAACAATTGGAGTCGAGCGCTTGGCAGAAGAAAACGTCACTGTCTGAAGAGGTTCTCTAATGCCGCTTTTCCACTACAAACGTGGCTGAGTTGGGCTGAGCCGTGCCGTGCTGAGTTGGGCTGAGTCGAGCTGAGTGGGGCTGTTGGAGTTGCATTTCGACTACAACCGCGCTGAACCGTGCTGGCTGGAAGTGGGTGGACACATTGGGTGGAGTTAGCGAAAGTGGGTGGACGTCACGTGATGTCGTTAAGCGGCGCAAACAGTGACATCAGTGAGCTTTTAAGCGGTAGTCTCACGACCCGAATAGTAAACAATAAACATGGAGGACATGGAGTCGTTAGTGTTGCTGGTCTTGGTTCTGTGGCTTGTTGTCACCGACAACGCCAACAGATACTGGCAAGAGCGTATAGATGAGGCGAGGCGCATAAGGCTTCAGAAATTCTCGTAATTCTCCTTCTTCCGGGTTTGCGGTGTTTACAGATCCCAGCGTGCTCGCAGGGCGTGTGTGGGCATGTGAGGACACTCCTCCTCACCAATCAGTGCACAGGGGAGTGTCTGCTCACGCCCCCAACCTCACTCGGCTCGCTTTGGCTCGCTTCAGCCCCACTCCAAAACCGTGCGAGCTTTGGGTGCTAAGCAGGGCTGAAGCGAGCTGAGTTGTGCTGTTCTGAGGTAGTCGAAACGCGAGCCGTGTCGGGCTGAAAAAGGGTAGTGGAAAAGGGCCATAACAAAGCTATTTTGTTTTGAATAGCTTACCGTTGACTGGGTAAAATAATGTCTTATGTCCTCCTTACGTTTTCTTTTATTGCCCGACATCACTGCCTGTGTGCTGTTTTGCTGTAGCAGCGAGCTGGATGCTGATTTTACCGCTTGCTACTGCTTACAGCCAATGACAACAAAAAACCATAGCAACGTCAAGGCAACGGGAGGTGGGCCAATCAAAGCTTCATAAAGCTTTTTTACCTGTCCCCACCAATAGTCAGCTGTCTTTGAGAGGTCTGTTCACAACTGAAAATCAGCTGGAAGCAATACCGCGTTTGGTGTTTTTATTCAGTATTTCCCGCATCGCGGCTTCGCCATTCAAAAATGGTATGGACATTTTAAACTCAGCTGAATATTGGTATGGACGCGTCCATACCGTCCATACGCATTTTTACGCCCATGAATACTAGTATCACTTACTATACTCATCAGTCATAGATTAGTCCAGTACAACATGACCAGCTTGCTTTTTTTCCATTTGACTGTCGCAAGTTTTTTCAGGCTGGTACAGTCAAAAATGGAAAAAAGTTTTGGCCTACTAAACTAGTCATCGATTCTACTAGTGTATTAATTGGAGTCGACATGAAAACGTTAGGTAAAAACTTTAAACCAGTACAATCTCTTCTTCAAAGTTTCACCAAATGGTTTTATTTATGCAATTTAAAGCTCATAATACTGTATAACTTTGGTCGAGCAAAAACATGGCTGAATCCTGAATGACTCCTATTTGTTTAAATAGGGGACTACATAGGCGGCAGAATGTACCGTAGTTTTTTTCCCTGCCATGGAAGCGCACTTGTATACCGAGGAGGAAAGCAATTTGCATTACAGCCGTGAGGTGGCTCGGCTCGGTTTTCCCTTTCGGGCGCTCTCGTTTTCTGTTAGAATTTGGTAAAGGAAAAAAAAAAATTTATTTACCAGCTTACCGGGTCCATTAACATAAATCTGACAGCTGACAAGGTCGGGATATAAACGAACTTTTGCGTTAAACTGTGTGCTTGGATTCACATAATTTTTTCTGAGTCTTATCATATGGGTTAAACCCATCAATCACAGCCAGTTTCTCCACATACCGTGCCCTTTCTGCAGCTGGTAATGTATTCACATAACCCGAATTTTCATCCATCGTGTCACTTTACTCTCGCTCGTACTTTGTTTTATATTGTGAGTGCATGTACTTGGTCTTCTAATATGGCGCCTAACAAAATCTCGCGGCGCGGTGACGTCATGCGGTAGCCCTCTATATCCCATCCTACAGAGGGTATCAATATGCTGCGAGTTCACGTGGGGGGTGGTGATGTAGGGAGCCTGTGTGTGTGTGCGCGCGCCTGCATGCATGTGTGTTCCTGTGTCTCTCTGTCTGTGCATGTGTGAGAGAAGGGGGCCTGTGTGTGTGTGTGTGCGCGTACGTGCGCACATCTGCATGCATGTGTGTGTTTGTCTTTGTGTTTGTGTGATGTGGGCCATAACTGGGCATATTGGGCCATAATTGATCCCCAGAGCAACCCATAGCTTTTAAGTGATGCATAGAATAGCCAGTCTTCTCTGCCGGGTCATTTTTGACCCGTAACACCACAAATGTAACTTTTTTATTTTGAAACCTTTTAGAATTTACTAAAATGGTGAAAATCAATTTTGCTGCATGTAATCAGATGTGTCTGAGGATTAGATGAAGCCTCATTCCAGTACAAAAATCCAAATGGTACTTTTTACAAACTTGAACTTGAAAACGGGTTAATTTTGACCCGAACACAATATAAGGGTTAAAGCAGTAACAGCAGGTATCCGTTGTGTCGCGTCACTGGTCTAGAACGCAAATGACATGCTTGTTCGTGTGTAGAAAATGGATCATGCTCAAGTTGTTAGCAGGATATAGAACTTTTCTTTAGTAGCATGTCTGTTAGAGGGTTTTCATGGTATAGACCAGGGGTCTTCAATCCACAAAGGGCCAGTGTGGCTGCAGGCTTTCATTCCAACCAAGCAGGAGCTACACCTGATTTCACTTGTTTAATCATTTCACCCTCGTCTCCAGTCAACAATCAAGTGAGCCTCCAATTTGGCTGTAATGAAAGCCTGCAGCTACACCGGCCCTTTGCGGATAGGATTGAAGACCCCTGGTATAGACCCTTTTCAGTCACGTGACCTTCGTAAACGCGACCGCCATTTTGGACATGTAGTGGACTTTGGCTCGAATCAGTTTGAATGCGAGGAAGGCGACAAACGAAAAACATAAAAGAAAAAGGAGCGAGATGCAGAAGACACCTTCACTATTCAGCAACGTAGGGCATTTACAGGGCGAGCAGAGGGAGAGGTATTTGCAAAAATTGAGGTTAGCAGGCTTAGAGAACGACGTTTACCTGCTTCCACCAGGATTGCTCACTGACGTACGGAAGTACACGAAGCCCTCGTCTTTACCTGACTTCGGCCCACGTGATCTGTATACCTATGTCGTTAAAAATCCATCGCCATACACAGGTATTTATCTGAAAGCGTATAAGAGTTTGGATGCGTACAAATATTTTGTCAGGCTGGGTAACATGCCTACATCAGCGGGTCGTCCCTGGAGCCGGTGGTCGCCATCTTATTACAGCTAAGGTTTGTTCACATTTTCATTTACTTTTGGTCCTCAGGATAAACAAAATGTTATTAAATGTCATTGAAATAACTTCTTAGTCTGTTGAGACATGGCCCGTTATAAATTTGCTGTTACCAGGCAATGACCAAGAACTGTATTATTAGGGTCGGTGTCTGTGTTGTAGCAGTGCACTAGCAGCTAGCTGTTAGCACTAGCTAATGTCAACAACATAGTAGCTAGTATGTTACTGTAGCAATGTTTACGTTCAGTCATTTGGATGACTGTTAAAACCTTTCAGTCTCAAGTTTTTCCTTTACTGTATTTACTAGTTTACTGTAATTATGATCCGGCAGCTATTTACACCGGATCCAGTGTAAATAGCTGCCGGAGCCAACGTCCGAGGTTCTGGAGCGTGCGCCGGCTTGCTCCCCCTCAAATTAAGCCCTGTACAGGCTTAATTTGAGGGGGAGCAAGCCGGAGCGTGCTCTGGAACCTCACAGGGCTTAATTTGAGGGGGAGCAAGCCGGAGCGCGCTCCAGAACCTCGGACGTTGGCTCCGGCAGCTATTTACACTGGATCCGGTGTAAATAGCTGCCGGATCATAATTACAGTAAACTAGTAAATACAGTAAAGGAAAAACTTGAGACTGAAAGGTTTTAACAGTCATCCAAATGACTGAACGTAAACATTGCTACAGTAACATACTAGCTACTATGTTGTTGACATTAGCTAGCCAACAATAGCTACTACAGAAGAACAAAGACGTTACAATGGGTTATTTTAACCTATTTGGTTACACACTTGCCGCCACAGAATGTTAACAGCAATGTAATGCCTTTTCTGGCTAATTTTATTCGTCTTACCTCCAACAAAGTGGTCACTACACAAGCGCTGGTATGCCGAGGGCTGCCAATCTTTCCTGTTAATGGCTGCTATCCATCTTCTCCGTCGGGATCCGATAAAATGATAACCCTTGCCTTGTTTGTTGATGGTTACTACATCCAGGTGCACAACAATACAGTGGCATGATGGAAGTCTTGCTGAAAGTAAAAACTTTCTTTGCTGCCGTTCCTCAATGTTGGCTGTGGTAAACTACTGGTAGTACATGTCCAAAATGGTGGCCGCGTTTGTCGTGACATCACGTGAAAAGGGTCTATAGATTATATGAGGAATATGTTCTTGCGTAGTCTGCTTTAGAATTTGCCCTAGATTTTATTGGGATCATCTCCTGAATTGTGACTAGTTATATTTTTAAAAGACTGCTGAAATTGTACAGTGTAATACATCCATCCAGCAATCCATTTTCTGTACTGCTTATTGGGCGAGAGGCGGGGTTCACCCACCCATTCACACTTGCATTCATACCTATGGACAACTTGGAGTAGCTAGTTGACCTAATCCACATGTCTTTGGACTGTGGGAGGAAACCCATGCAGGCACAAGGAGAACATACGAACTCCACGCAGAAAGGCCCCAGTCAACCGGCAGCCTCAAACTCCGAACCTACTTTCTGTGAGGTGACAGTGCTAACCACTGCACCACCATTACTGCCGCCCAGTGTAACTTAATTTGCTATGTTATTTTCCTACCTAATGGATCGGCTTGCCGTGTTTAAGGCACAATTATCAGGGCTCTACGTTAACTTTGAGACATGGTTGCCCATTCGGGCAACCATTTGTAGAAATCTGGTTGCCTGAACTCAGAACATGGTTGCCCAAATATTACATTTTTTTTTTTTTTTTTTTTTTTTTCAACCTTTTCAGACGCTGTCTGTATCAACAAGCATTGACACTAGCGCCCCGTGTGAGTAATGCGGTAATTAGTCATGTAGTGAAGGACATACCAATAGGCAGTCCCCCCAGGATTCCGCGGGCCTTTTTTGTGATTGTTGTGGGCTAAAATGTCTGATGTTGCGGGGGGTTTTCCAAAAAATTGCGATGAAAGTTGCGGTGTTTTTAGGTTTTTGTTGCGATTACATTGCGGGAGGAAGTGAAAGTTGCGAGAAATTGTTGCGATTTTCTCTTTTCGTGATTAAAATTGAGTGATATGTTAAATATTAAGTTATTACGGAAAAACTATTGATTTAAAAAAAAAAGAGACACTGAGAAATGGTCCTATAAACAACTTTACCAATATAAAAGATTACCAGGACTACAAACATGCAGAAAAATAGGCTTTACTTATCCAAATGCTCCTGTTGGTTCAAAAGTTCAAGTGCATAGAACCTCACAGCACAACATAAAGTTAAAATATAATATAAATGCCTCAGCTTTCATGTAAGAAAAACTATTAATACTAGTACTGTGTGCAGGCAGTCTCTCCTGAAGACTAAATTAAACAATAATTATAAACTAATAAAATAAATGGCTCAGGCTTCATAGAAGAAAAAAACAATTTGAACAGAATCTCTCAGTATGATGCTGAAGCTGCCTAAACAATGGAAAATAAAATACCATTTTGGCAAAAATGTTGGCGTCCATTAATTTCTTGTATTAAGTAAAAAAAAAATAATGTAAAGTGCGCACAGTCCTTCACTGTAAACATAACACACTTTCAGTAATAGAATTTAAGCCTATATAAACACTGACTCACACATGCTGCTTCTCTTGAACGTATACACGGAAGTAAGGCGGAAGGTAGTTTGTCGACATCACCTCAAGACGACGCCAACGATTGGTCAAATTTGCGGGAAAGTTGCGGTGATTGGATATAATTGCAACACCGCCCTGAATTCGCGGGGATTGGTTGAATTTGCGCTGAAGTTGCAAATCGAAACATCGCGAAATCCTGGAGGGTCTGAATCGAACACTGAATATGCACTACGCGATAATTATTAGCAATGGGAAACTGCATTACGAGCCCGCGATGTGCAAATGTGAATTCCGCTAGTTGTTGAACATCCCGTAATGATAACGTGGCCGCGGTCTTTCCGAGTCAAACAGTCGCAAATCGTGATGGAATTTCATCATAATATGAATGAATAAACATCGTTTTTCACGTAAGTTGACATATTTGGGTAGTTGCCCGATTGGGCAAGCATTTGTGAGAGTCTGGTTGTCCGAATCTATTGAATGGTTGCCCCGGGCAATCAGGCTATTGTTAATGTCGAGCCCTGATTATGTAGTGCAGGTTCATTTGTTTTTAAATATCCAGTGTCTAGACTGTGGTTAGGTGTTTTTCCTAATTTACTACACAGAGCACTTCTTGGAAGAGTGTTGTATGATTTTTTTTTTTTTCTTTCCCCCATTTGCTCAGATTGAGACTTTTAACCTAATGAGAAGTTGGTTTTTTTTTTGTCACTTCTCCATCAGAGAAAGTTCACACCATCATATCTTATTCTAAAATGGAAAAAACAGTCGAAGTTGTGTACATTTTAAATCTTAGAAATGGTTAAGAGGATAATCTTATTAGATAACTTTATTATTGGTGTCAGTGCAACTGTTTTTTTTTTTTTTTTTTTAAGGATATGGGTAGCTGCAGGATGTATTTGGAAATTGTTGCAGAGCCTTGGTGCCGTTGCCAACACAGACCATGCAATACTGGTCATGCGTGAATGTTCTAGTTCAGCTAAAACCTTTTTCTCTTCCTGTTAAATACTTGTACGTGAAGGAATTCTACATGCGAGGAGAAGCACTGCTTCTGCTTTCTGCTCACTGTTGGGTGGATTTTATTATTTCTCAATGTTATGTAGCAAGTGACCAGGGGCCAAACCCTTGACAAACAGCAGTCAGGCTCAATCAAATGTTTATACAGTCATTTGGTTCAGTGCTTGAATTGGCCCAAGCATTCCGCTTGCTATTAATGTTTCAAGAAGCTTTTACTGTAGTGCTAATGCAACACTGCCTCATGTTGTCCCACAGGGATCTGAACATGTCTGAATTTGTCTGCGACCCTAAAGCCGAGCCGTATATCTATGACCTTGTTGCAGTCTCCAACCACTATGGAGGAATGGGTGGAGGCCACTGTGAGTTTTCTGTTAGCATTCTTTCCTGTTGTTTAAACTCTTACTTCCTTTGCTGAAAGGTCATCCTCAGAGCAAGTTAATATTTATCCACCCCCCCCTTCCTGACAGGTCTCTTGGCTTGCGTTATTTGAATTGAGAAATTATCGTTAATTTCTCATAGATATCAGATAGCAATAAATACATTTCTTTTATCTGCTCTGACAAAAGGGAAGACTTAAGTCTTTCAGTTGCTAAAACAGTAACTTCACTTCCTGTTCCAGATACCGCATATGCTAAGAATAAGGCTGATGGGAAATGGTATTACTTCGATGACAGCAGTGTGTCCTCTGCTTCTGAGGATCAAATAGTGGTAAGGTTCTCAAGTTTCTGTCCTTTTTATCTGAGTACATTTGTGCATCTGTCTGTAGTCTTGTGATTGCTCTTATGGGCATAATGTTTTTAAAAAAATGTATTGTATGGATCAAGCATGTTGAATAGAAAATATATACCAGCTGTGGAGCCACAGCTGCTACAAAGCAGAACTGGTATTCAAACCTCTCTTTATATTTGCTTATACCACAGTGTCATTGGGCAGGTTGGTTAGAAGGTGTTGATTTAATTTTCTGTACACACAATGGTTGGGAAAATATTCCCGATTGCAAAGTTTATTTATACTCTTGCTTCTTCTAATAGTTATCATTTCGATAGCAACAACTAACATGGGGACTTGTATGGTGGACTGTCCAAATAAACAGATTTAAGTGTGTAGTCATTTATATCGTCAAGTTTTCTGTGAAATGTATGTTTTAGAATTTTTGCGTAAAGTCACCGTTAGCACTTTAACAGTCAGAGGCAAAGTTGTAATTTTGTTTTTTGGCATGAGTGTATTCAGGGCAGAGGAAGTTGTGGGTTATCTGTGGCATGATAAGGAATTTATTTATTTATCTTCGAGAGGGGGGAAAAAAAGTGGCTACTGATGAAATGATGTAGCTGCTATCATGGACATGATACCAAGAACTAACTTGTTTCACAGACGTTCCAGAACACATCTCATTCTTTAACAAACAAAAAAAAAAAATCAGGAGCATTGGCAAATTGCTCTGGTCTGGGGAGGGGCTGTACCATACCACGCTGTGGGGTTGTCCCCCCCCCCCCCCCCCCCCTCCCCTTTTTTTTTCTTCTCTCCATAACAGCACACTATATTCCTCACACACACACACACTAATGACCAAAAGATTATGGACACCTGACCATCACACCTATGTGCTTCTTCCCAAACTGTGCCAAAACAATGTCAAGATGGCATTGTGTTCTGTAGCATTAAGAATTTCCCTTCACTGGAACTAAGGCTACGTTTACATTAGACCGTATCTGTCTCGTTTTCTTCACAGATGCACTGTCCGTTTACATTAAACCGCCTGGAAACGCCGGGAAACGGGAATCTGCCAGCGTCCACGTATTCAATCCAGATCGTGTCAGCTCCGGTGCTGTGTAAACATTGAGAATACGCGGATACGCTGTGCTGAGCTCTAGCTGGCGTCTCATTGGACAACGTCACTGTGACATCCACCTTCCTGATTCGCTGGCGTTGGTCATGTGACGCGACTGCTGAAAAACGGCGCGGACTTCCGCCTTGTATCACCTTTCATTAAAGAGTATAGAAGTATGAAAATACTGCAAATACTGATGCAAATACTGCCCATTGTGTAGTTATAATTGTCTTTAGGCTTGCCATCCTTCCACTTGCAAGTGGTAAGTGATATGCGCTGGGATCACACACACAGCGGCTCAGTCCCGAAAACACTGCTTGTTCACTTCACTCGCGCGCTCTGTGAGCTGCGCAGGGCCGGAGTGCGCACCCTCCAGAGGGCACTCGCTGTTCAGGGCGGAGTGATTTGGAGCGCAGGATGCCTGTGGAGCCGAGCGTATCCGTGTATTGGCGTTGCTGTGTGCACGCGAATCGTGTATTGGTGTTGCTGTGTGCACACTAATCGTTTTAAAAACGTTAATCTGATGATCCGCTGATACGGTCTAATGTAAACATGGGCTAAGATGCCCAAACCTGTTCCAACACGACAATGCCCCTATGCACAAAGCAAAGGTCCATGAAGACCTGGTTTTCCAAAGTTGGTGGGGAAGAGCTCGAGTGGCCTGCACGGAGCCATGACCACAACTCCACTGAACACACTTCACTTTTGGAATGACCTGGAACGCTGACTGCACACCAGGCCTCCTCTCCCAACATCAGTGTCTGACCTCACTAATGCTCTTGTTGTGCTGAATGGACAGATCCCCACAGCCACACTGCAAATTCAAGTGGAAAGCATTCTTATGCCGCTTTTCCACTACCAACGCGGCTGAGTTGGGCTGAGCCGTGCCGTGCTGAGTCGAGCTGAGTGGGGCTGTTGGAGTTGCATTTCGACTACAACCGCGCTGAACCGTGCTGGCTGGAAGTGGGTGGACACATTGGGTGGAGTTAGCGAAAGTGGGTGGACGTCACGTGATGTCGTTAGGCGGCGCAAACAGTGACATCAGTGACCTTTTAAGCGGTAGTCTCATGACCCGGAGAGTAAACAATAAACATGGAGGACATGGAGTCGTTAGTGTTGCTGGTCTTGGTGCTGTGGCTTGTTGTCACCGACAACGCCAACAGATACTGGCAAGAGCGTATAGATGAGGCGAGGCGCATAAGGCTTCAGAAATTCTCGTAATAAGTAATTCTTCTTCCGGGTTTACGGTGTTTACAGATCCCAGCGTGCTCGCGGGGCGTGTGGGCATGTGAGGACACTCCTCCTCACCAATCAGTGCACAGGGGAGTGTCTCCTCACGCCCCCAGCCTCACTCGGCTCGGTTTGGCTCGCTTCAGCCCCACTCCAAAACCGTGCGAGTTTTGGGTGCTGAGTAGGGCTGAAGCGAGCTGAGTCGTGCTGCTCTGAGGTAGTCGAAACGCGAGCCGTGTCGGGCTGAAGCGAGCTGAAAAAGGGTAGTGGAAAATGGCCATTAGAAGACTGGAGGTTGTAATAAACAGCATTGGGGACTGAAGGTGGGATAGGATGTTCAAAAGTACATATGGGTGCAATTGTCAGGTGTCCACATACTTTTGGCTATATAGTGTATGACACATGGTGCATATATATTCTGTAAATAAATAAATGATCACTAATATGGTTGTGATGCAAACATTGAAGTTCACGGCAAAACAAACCCCAACCTGCTTGAATTTCGTTTGTACCTTGTTTTTTCAAATTGTCCAGATGTGCAAGATCTATCATAGAGGAAACATTTCAATCCGCCCACACTTTGAATGAAAGAATAAGAAACTGGGCATACCAAAAACTTGTGCGGGCATGTCCCCGGAGTTACTTATATCTGTGGTTCTTACCCAGCACTGATGTATGATTTGGAAGAATATCTTTTGGCTCTTCATTGTTTTCCCTGTATTAGATTAGATAGAACTTTATTGATCCCTTTGGGCGGGTTCCCTCAGGGAAATTAAAAAGTTCAATCATTATTGAACTAATGAGATCTATCATATGATCATTTGCTCCTTTTCAGACGAAGGCAGCATACGTGCTTTTCTACCAGCGGCGAGATGGAGAGGGTGCATCCAGACCATCCACTACCTCTGCATCACTCGGAGGAGCTTCTGACTCACTGGACGACCACATGGACACCAACTGACTGCTGTTAGTCATTAGGCACAGACACTGAAATAAAAGCTTCGTGAACAAATGATCATTGATTCACATCCCCGATTTTTCAGCATCGACATGGAGGTCCAGCGTTTTTCTACTTTTTAGTTTCCTGCACTTATTTTCCTTGAGCCAAGAAGGATTAAATAACATAAGCAAGAAATAAGTGAGCATTTTAGTTTTAATTGCGATCTAACTTTTTTTTTTTTTTTTTTCCCTGCACTGCTCTTTAGTTTAAAATATAGAAACAAAATGAAAATTCAGTCTCGTCTCATGCCTTGGAATGAATATAATGAAAGCAAATTGTTTTCTCTCACCCAGTAGAATACAGAAAGAAGCCAAATGTTTTGTGCTATATCAGCCAAAGTTGCACGGGTTGGTGGCAAGGACAGGGGAAATGTATGCAAAATTAAGATGTTTAATTCTTTCCCCTCTGCAGTCTCCTATTACACTCTGAAAGTGTTTAGTTAAATGTGCCTCTTGTGAGGAATAGTCTTGTCAGAAAATTACTTTTATCCATAAACCCTTTAAACAGGAAGCTTTTCTTTACCGACTGTCCAACTGAGACTTTCAGTTGAGTCTTTAACATGTCCATCACGATAAAGCTTGAAGTGGATAGAATAAGCTCAACGATAGCTGAAGTTGTGATAGAATTACACTGCTGATTTTTGATTATTGTGCTGCTCTCTGAAATGTTAGCACTTGCTGCCTTTCTGCCCCCAAGAACTGTTAAAGGGGGCATGCGTGAGTGGATTTAATTTTAAATTTCGTGGTAAACTTTCAAGTCCAGCTTGTTTTAAAAGGCACTGAGGTTTATAAATACATGCTGTTGTTTGGTTGAGACTACATTTGCAATATTCAGTGCTTCTGATTAAACTCTTCCACTTTGGTGAATTTTTATGTAGGGCCCCCCCCCCCGGGACTTTGCTCGCCTCCAAGGCCAGATAGAGAGGCGCATCGAGCCACTGCTCGAGAGTGGTGCTAAATTTTGAGACTTGAAAAGACTGCAGCTCTTGGCAGGAAGTTTTAGGTCGATGCAAAGTAGAGGCTTGACATTCACTGAAATACAATATTACTCTGTCCTACCAGCCACCCTGTACATTTTAAATTTGCTATCATTGGTTGAGGGATTATTTGCTTTTTATACATTCTCAGAGAATGTTCTCAACAGTCCCTCCGTGTTACGAATTTGCCATCAGTACGCATCTTTGATCGTTTGCTTTTCTGTGGAATCGCAGCATGTGCGCGTCTTGAAAATCTGCAAAATTAAAAATCGTCGGTCGGTCCCCATGTGTTTATCTCTCTCTTCCGTTTGACAGGCTGCGGTAAGCACATGCTTGGTTTCCTGCTGCAATATTGTACAACATGGAGCCTAGAATGATGACATACCGGTCAATGCATTTTCTAAAAAAAAATAAGATCCATTTTCAGAGATGTTGCCTAGATGTAAATAGTCATGTACTATCTGCAAAATAGGATATCTTCTTTGTGTTCTGATATTTATCATGGCAATATGTGCAAGGATTTTGAAGAAAAATCAAAGGGACAATAAAGAGTTGAAGCCTAACTGGGGCGTGGTGTTTGCTTGTTGATAATGATTTACAGTCAGTGCTGGAATTACTGGCACCCTTAATAAATATGGTTAGAGAAAGACGCACAGAAGAAAACGGAGTGGTGGAAGATTGGCAGTGGCCCATGTTCCTCTTTGGAACCACAGGCTTTAGTGAAGCTAATAAATATAAGCAATATGCTGGACAATGCATGGTACGCTGAGCATAAACACGTGAGGACGCTTCCTCCCCAATGGAATAGTTTCATTTCATAAGTAGTGCTGTTATTTCTGCAAACTACTTGTTAGAATTATCAGCACCCCTGCAATTCATATTTGGTCAAGCAAGACAGCCCCGCTATTGTGTTTTTAGGTCCCTTTTTCACGAAGCATACCAATGGTACTCCTGGCCACAATGGTTTGGTCTCACTCAAGATTCAACTGGAATTTCTGTGAAGTTTGGTTTTGTCTGCTGCACTCAAAGGCCTATTTTGGGGCAATGCTTTCCAAAATGATGTTATACAGGTCATTTTTAAACTTCAACAGTTTAACAGCTGATTTTATTTTTGGGATAACCCCAAGAATCAACTTAAACTGATATTTGGGTTCTTCATTTCCTGTGTAAAATTGTTGGCAAATTTTTAACCAGTCCTAATTAAGTTTAAAAAAAAAAAAGTCTTTGCTCAAGCTCTGTGGTACTGATTTTTTTTTTTTTTTTTTTAATTCTTCCGTCTTCTGCTTTTACGTTCATGACTGGACTTATACGCAATCAACAAGCATTTGGCTGGTTTGAGTAGCAACTTCCTGGTTTCCACAGTGGTTGTACGTGTGTGCAAAATCATCACACAATCACCCTTTGTCAAAAACAACAGATTTTATGTTCCTTTTTTGGGAGGGTGCTAGTTACTCCAGTTATCTGAACAGGAACTGTATTTCCGATATTCTCTTAACAGATGGTCAGGGGTTATATAAAGGTGACATGTCTGATATATGATTTATATCTAATCTGAGGAGAATCAGGTTTCCGGTTCATGCATCTTTAGGCCAGTATTTGATGTTGCACTGTATCATACAAGCCTCGTTATCATGCTGATCATAAAAAGGTCTAACAGAACATCAACTTTCTAAGTAAATCTAATGTCGCTCAAAGGCAGCATGTTTAATATTAAAGACTGGCTTCGAAGTTTCCATCTTGCAGGAAGAAATGATCGTTTGTGGTAAAAATCGTGAAAGTTAAACATAGCTGCTCATTTTGTTTCAGTGTTAAACATTCAGGGTGGCTTGTAACGACATGTGGTTTGAAAAGATAGCATCAGCTTTTAGTTCGCAGAATCTGAATTGGTTTTCTAAAAGGGTCAGATATGATTCGTAACATTAATTAGGAGTGTGTATCTTTGAGCAGGAGATACTGTGAGCAAATGGATTTAAACAAACGCCAACCTCAAGGCTTAAAAAGAAGATTTATTGATCCACAAAAGGGCTTGCTGTGCAATACTTGAGTTCAATGCAACTGTGGAGCTAGGACTCTTACGGAACATCGGATAGCCCTTCACAATGTTTAAAAGAGCATCTTCATCAAGTAAGAGTCCCGACACGGCAGCATTGTGCACAAGATGGCACAACCAGCTACGAAAGACCATACGACTACAAGCACTTTATTTTGCAGTGCCCAAAAGCTTCTTTATGTCTCCCTCAATGTCAGAGGTCAGGTATCTTCTGCTGTAACGCTTGAACGGGACGCCATCTGGGCCGATAAGGAACTTCTCAAAGTTCCAGGAGATGTCGTTTCTGCACACAGGACTCCAGATGATGCATTTGGGGTCGCCCATTAACGCTGTTGGCTCATCGCTTGGGAAAGGAAGTTTCTCCTTGAGAAAGACGAAAAGCGGATGAGCATCTTTCCCATTCACGTCGATCTTCTCCAGGAGCTGGAAGTTCGGCTCGAAACCATTTCCAGGACGGACGTATTTCAGGGACAGCAGGATCTCTTCGTTTTTACAGTTCTCCTAAAAACCATGAAGAATGAACATTATGCAGGGTCATGATTTTAAACCACTACGCTCACTGTCCACTTTATTACTATTATTAGTCATGCAGTTACAGGTGAAATTCCCAGATCAGCAGTTTTTAAAATGAATACTCATCAGCTATCAACAACCATTTCATGGTTCAAGTCACAGATCACATGTCTCCCTCCCCCCATTCTGACATTTGATAAGAACATTAAACTCTTGATCTGCACCAGCATTTTTTTTTTCACTATTCTGCTGACGGAATCACGGCAGTGAAAGTATAGTTTCCCCGATCTCATAAGGTGAAACTCCGTGACCTTATATTATGTTTATTACTGTAGCAAAGTGGGTGATTATAAAGCTCTTAAATAGACAAGTGGATACAAAACAAAACTGAACTCCAACAGAATGAAAGCTGTCCACTGAAAAGGGTCAATGTGTCAGTCTGCCACCCTTGACTTGTGGGTACATTTTCCAAGTGAATATTTATAAAAGATACACAGATCCTAGCTGAGAGGTTCATATATGCTCAGCAAAAATAAATTATTTCCAAACACAGGTAAAACTGAGTGTCAGAAATGTCTCTCAAAGAGCTGGTGAATTCTTCTACCAGTCTTAATAGATCATAGACACTAGATTTAAAAAAAGTATTGTTAATATGAGGAAACAAATACTTAAGCAACCGGCCAATTTCTACACAATCTTGTTTCTAGAAGAAAGAAACCTTTATTTGGTCACATGCACCTGGAGTAGCCCACGCTGACACGGGGAGAACGTGCAAACTCCACACAGAAAGGCCCCCGCCAGCCGCTGGGCTTGAACCCAGAACCTTCTTGCTGTGAGGCAACAGTGCTAACCACTACACCACTGTGCCGCCCATAAACCTGCTGCTTCAGAGTAAACTATCATTTCTCCGGCTGCTATTTAACGTTTACTTAAATATAAAAAAGTTGCAAAAGTGCTGCATACTGACCACACATTCCTAATGTAATACATCCCGAGCAAGGATAACCTTATCCCTAATATCGAGTATAAAACTTTAATCATCTGAAGGCTCAGGTGCCATGAGCAGCGTGTTGAAATGAGATACTGTACCAGACTACGCCCCAGGTGCTTATCTGCACCAACCCACACCCAAGAAACAGTTAAATAGTTATGGGAGCCCATTTCTACCACTTGGAGGGAGGGAAGGGTGTCACACTGTATGTCATGATAATGAGATCTTTGTAGTTCATAATTATGAGATACTGTAATCATAATGACTTACTATCTCATAATTAAAACATTTTCACAAAATTATGACAATATATCATCACTGAGAGCCTCATTTGCTCTCAGTGATGATATGTCGTCATAATTTTGTGAAAATGTTGGCTCCCAACTGCTCCCCGGGCGCTGTTAGCATGGCTGCCCACTGCTCTGGGTATGTGTGTGTGCTCATTGCTCATGTGTGTGCATGTGTGTGTTCACTGCTTCAGATGGGTTAAATGCAGAGAGGAATTTCACAAGTGTGTGATGAATAAAAGTTGTGCTTTCTTTCTTTTATTTCATTATAAGACGCCAAGTCATTATGAGATAGGATCTCAATAATAATAATAATAATCATCATCATCATCTCATTATCTCTAGCCGCTTTATCCTGTTCTAGAGGGTCGCAGGCAAGCTGGAGCCTATCCCAGCTGACTACGGGCGAAAGGCGGGGTACACCCTGGACAAGTCGCCAGGTCATCACAGGGCTGACACATACCTAGACACAGACAACCATTCACACTCACATTCACACCTACGGTCAATTTAGAGTCACCAGTTAACCTAACCTGCATGTCTTTGGACTGTGGGGGAAACCGGAGCAGCCGGAGGAAACCCATGCGGACACGGGGAGAACATGCAAACTCCACACAGAAAGGCCCTCGCCAGCCACGGGGCTCGAACCCGGACCTTTTTGCTGTGAGGTGACAGCGCTAACCACTACACCACCGTGCTGCCCCATAGGATCTCATTATTATTATTAGAGACTGAAAATGATAATTGAGATACTGTAATCAATGATGTACTCTCAAAACATTTTCACAAAATTGACAATACATCACTGAGAGCCTCATTTCATTATAAGACAGCAAGTTGTAATTATGAGACACCAAGTCATTTATGAGATAGGATCTCATTATTATTATTATTGAGACTGAAAATCATAATTATTAGATGTCAATTATGAGAAAATTCTAACAAGCCTTCTCATCATCATCATTATTATTATTATTATTATTATGGTGATGGAAACAGGCTCCCACAGTGAACAGGACTCCAGGTGATGAGTTTACCTGATGGCCGAACTGGTTGCAGGGGGCCCCCAGAACCACGAGCCCCTGGGCAGAGAAGCGCTCCTGGAGCTCATTCATCTGGGTGTAATCCCTGACAGTGGTGCCTCAGAGAGACGCCACGTTCTCGATGAGGACCACCTTACCCTTTAAAGACGACAACTTCAGCTCCTCTCCTGTGAGCTTCTTCACCGTGATGTCGTAAAACGACTTCGCAGCAGCCATGTTTGCGAACAAACTGAACTCAGCACGACCCACTAACACTCTGCAGGCAAAATGACCTCGCTGGCGCTCTCAACTCCAGGCAGAGGGGCGAAATAGTTTTAGGACACGCCCCTATTTTTAGGAACCATCTTCAATTTTTCATCAGAAACGCAGTAATCTGTTTTGAAATGGATGAGCGGTTTTATATATATATATGAGTGATTCCACGCTTATGGGTACTGAAATGGGGACATTAACTTATTTTTAAAAATTCACCTAAAACCATTTCTTTTTTTTACCATCAGGTCACAAAACATGTAATCTTTAATGAATGAAATGTTAAAAGATAACTTTAATTTTCTGAGATGTAATAAAAACATATTTATATGCCAAAGTCAGAACGTAACAGAAGTGTTGTGGACATATATATTCTCAATTTTAACAATGTAGAATTACTTTTTGAAACATAGGAAAGTGATGTTTTAGCAAATATAATTAATAAACATGTGTAGTAGAATAAACATACACATTCTTTCAATAAGATTAACATGGTATATAGCTAGATTGTAATTAATTTGTAACAGACGCGAGATGGACAATCGTAACAGAAGTAATGTAACAGACATCATTTTGGAACTCATAGGCTTGACTTTGGCATATAAATATGTTTTTATTACATCTCAGAAAATTAAAGTTATCTTTTAACATATCATTCATTAAAGATTACATGTTTTGTGACCTGATGGTAAAAAAAGAAATGGTTTTAGGTGAATAAGTTCATGTCCCCATTTCAGTACCCATAAGCGTGGAATCACTCATATATATATATATATATATATATACAAAAATAAATATTTAATCACCTGAATATGCGGACAATTTGTTTTAAATAAGATTGGAAGCAAGATTTATGTTACTTGTGTTTTCGATTCGTTTTGGTAATATAATGACGGTCCCTTACAGTTTATGAAACGCGCGGCGGAATCTTTCCTGAAGCGTATAGGACACGCCCCTATTTTTAGGGACCATCTTCACTTTTCATCAGAAACTCAGTAATCTGTTTTGAAATGAATGAGCGGTTACAGATATATATATATATAGATAAAACACATACGAAATAACTATTTAATCACCTGAATATGCGGACAATTTGTTTTACATAAGATTAGAAGCAAGATTTATGTTACTTATGTTTTCGATTCGTTTTGGTAATATAATGACGGTCCCTTAGAGTTTATGAAACGCGCGCGGGAATCTTTCCTGAAGTGTGTTTTGGCCCAGTGAGAAGCCAGAGTAATCCGGTTTAAACATATCCAGCTTGTTCCGTGAGTTGTTTTAATTTATTTTTTTAATGTAATTACCGAGTTATAAGCACGAGTGTGAGCTAAGGAAGTGTGTTCTGAGTGTGTATGACAGCTGACGGTGTGAAGTTTACTGTTTGTGTCCTTGGTAACTAGCTGGATCCGGCTAATAAACCACTAGCATGCTAGTAAACTACATTTATTTACACTGACTGCTCATATAGACAGCACTCCAGATAGATTATTGGTTTGATTTGGCAATAATACAGTACATAAAAATGATAACAAATGTCTACAAAAAGATCCAAAATATTATAAACATGAGTATTTAAAAAAAGCACATAATACTGTAGATATTGCTGGGGATAAGACAAAAAAAGTAAAAAACTTATTTCCATTGTGGTCCTTTTTAATTTTTATATGGACGAGCTGTCTATGAAGTTAAAAGACTGTAAGACTGGATGTATGATTGGGGATAAGGTTGTCAATCATTTATTATATGCTGATGACTTAGTTGTGTTGTCTCCTTATAGTGCTGGTCTGCAGCAACTGCTTAGAGTCTGTTCAGATTATGGCATAGAGTATGACATCAAATACAACCCAAAAAAGAGTGTTATAATGATTGCTAGGGCTAAGGAGGATAAAAAGTTACATTTTCCTTCTTTTTTTCTAAATGATAGTGAGCTGACAGTTGTCACGAAAACAAAATATTTGGGACATCTACTAAGGAATGATTTAAGTGATGATGATGATATCCAGCGCCAGTGCTACAAATTGTATGCTCAAGCGAATATGCTGGCACGAAAGTTCTATATGTGTACATATGAAGTCAAAACATGTCTTTTTAGAACTTATTGTACATCACTGTATACAGCTCAGCTTTGGTATAATTATAGCAAAGCAAAGATAAATAAGATTAAGGTGGCTTATAATGATGCACCGAGAATATTGCTTAAAGCCCCGAGGTGGGAAAGTGCAAGTGCTTTGTTTGTAAATGCTAAGGTTCCTACATTTCAGGCTCTGATGAGGAAACTTATGCACAAATTTATGTGTAGGTTATATGAATCTAGAAATGTTATCATCATGAGTTTGTGTAATATAAAGGAGAGTGATATTTTATATATTTCTGACATGTGGAAACATTGGAAAAGCCAACTTTATGTAGGCCTATCTTAAATGTTTTTTTTTTGTTTTTTTTTATAATGTCTTGTAATTGTGTGTATTTTTATATGTATTATTTGGACCTTTGAGGTTAACTGGCGACTCTAAATTGACCGTAGGTGTGAATGTGAGCGTGAATGGTTGTCTGTGTCTATGTGTCAGCCCTGTGATGACCTGGCGACTTGTCCAGGGTGTACCCCGCCTTTCGCCCGTAGTCAGCTGGGATAGGCTCCAGCTTGCCTGCGACCCTGTAGAAGGATAAAGCGGCTAGAGATAATGAGATGAGATGAGTCTGTAACAATAAAGTGTATATAATACAATATGTAACCTAAAAGAGAGATATAAACACAATAATACGAATAAAAATATACAATAATTAATAAAAACTAAAATTATTATTCTCAATAGATGCCATAACATTATACACTGTGGGTGGTAAAAGAGAGCAGCTGGACTTGCTTGAAGATTCTTGAAGGTGTTTCAGATAAAGATGCTCAGGGGTTAATACTGATTGATTTGGGATACATAAGAGGTATTTTATGGGTTATTGTGGAATTTAGGACGTGTCTTAGGGTTTGTTTGGGATTTCGAAAGTACACCAAAAGTACGTGGACACCTGACCATCACACCGATATGTAGTTGTTCCCCAAACTGTTTCAGCAAACTTGAAAGTACACAACTGTATAGGATGTTTGAGTGCTGTAGCATTTATGAGTTCTTCTTGACTAGAACCAAGCAGCTCAAACAGGTTCCAGCACGACAATGCCACTGTGCACAAAGCTTCATGAAGAAGAAGCCTTTTTTTTGTCACATGTACACTCAAGCGCAGTGAAATTCGTCCTCTGCATTTAAAGTGCAGATCACGGGTAAATTCAGGAGCAAGATCAATGTAATTCTCCTATTTTATATTAGACTACGTTCAGACTGCACCCTGAAACGACCCATATCCGATTTTTTTGCCCATATGCGACCTGTATCCGATTTGTTATTGACAATCTGAACGACACAGATCCGATTTTTTCACATGCGACCCAGGCCGCTTGGATATGTGGTCCTAAATCCGATGCATATCCGATATTTTCACATGCGACTGCAGTCTGACCGGACAGGTCGCATTCATGCGACCTACACGTCATCAACAAGAGACAAACGTCACTATTCTGCGTTGGCTAATCCCGCCCCTTTGGTGGAAAACAACAAAATTTGTACAGTTTTCAGAATTTAAATAGACTTTTATAGAATTGATCAAGCTAATGGTGGATTTGGTAGGGACCTGGATGTTTATCTGTTAGCCTGATTAAATAAAACAGTTTCTATAACTGATTTATAACTTAAACCATCCTGTACCACATCGCCAGGTCTCGCCTCATCTCCATAGCAAACTGCACTGGTGTTTCTGCACCTTGAGCCAGCGCTGAGAGAAGTTGCAGAATTCAGCTGGCTATAAACAATCTAAATAAATATTTATAAAAATGTAGAAAAAGTTTATTAATATGATGAAATAAATATGTGCAAATTATTAAGCCTGAATGAAGAGTTTGGTAATACAGCGGCCGTATCCCAAATGACTGCCTACTGAAGCTCGAGTGCACTATATAGAGTTTAAAAATCCATTACTTCCTAGTAACATGTAGTGCACTTATATAGAAATTAGAGAGACATTTAGGAGTCAATCCTCATTACCAGGCTACACGTTTTCATTTCAGTTCAGAAACAAAAACACACACGAGACCTCACACTTTAACACTAACCAGATAATTAAACAAACAAACAAACAAACAAACAAAAAAAGAAAATCATTAAACTTGAAGAGTGCACTTTTTTTTTTTGTTTACGTATTAGGTAGATGTGCTTATTACGTGTCAATTTGCGCATGCGGGACACTTTTGGGTCGTTTTCCGTTCATGTTGGAGATCGCATACAAGTCTCATATAATTGGTAATGTGAACGGCCTAACAAAAAAATCGGATTTCACAACAAATCGGATATGGGTCGTTTCAGGTTGCAGTCTGAACGTAGTGTTAGACTTTGGTCAAATATCTGTCACATTCTGCATTCTCTGCAATTTTTTGACCTTGCGCAATACCAGAAAAATTCAGTTGAAATCAAGCCATTTGAGACGAATTGGTCCGCCTCTGAAAAAACTTAGCATTTGGATTTCCCGGGAAACATTGATTTTCATGGTGTCATCTGCAGGACGTCTCCTTTTGCATCCTACATCAGCGCTGGTTTGTTTATGAGAAAACGACCTGGTGGTTTTCTGCAAATTTCTTCTTCTTCTTTTGGCTGCTCCCGATTAGGGGTCGCCACAGCGGGTCTTCCGCATCCTTCTCTACCACACCTGCCACTTTCATGTCCTCTCTCACCACATCCATGTATCTCCTCTTTGGCCTTCCTCATTTTCATGTGCCTGGCACCTCCATCCTCAACATTCTCCTTCCCACATGCTCTGCATCTCTTCTCAGGATGTGCCCATACCATCTCAGTCTCATCTCTCTTAGCTTCATTCCCAAGCTCTCCACATGTGCTGTCCCTCTGATGTGCTCGTTCCTTATCCTGTCCAACCTTGTCACTCCCATCGCAAACCTTAACGTCCTCAACTCCACCGCCTCCAACTTTGCCTCCTATCTCTTCGTTAAGGCTACGGCCTCCAATCCATCCATCACAGCTGGCCTCACTACTGTCTTATACAGCTTACCTTTCACTTTTGCTGGGACTTTCCTATCACAAATGACTCCCAAAATCCTTCTCCAACTGCTCCACCCTGCCTGCACTCTCTTTCTCACCTCACTATCGCAGCCCCCATTTTCCTGCACAGTTGACCCCAGGTACTTGAATTCACCAACTTTTTTTTACGTCTACTCCTTGCATCTTCACTACACTCTCATCCCCATTCTCATTGATGCACATGTATTCTGTTTTGCTCCTGCTCACCTTCATTCCTCTTCGTTCCAATGCATCCCTCCATCTCTCCAAACCCAACTCAACCTCCTTTCTGCTTTCACCACATATCACAATATCATCCGCAAACATCATGTTCCATGGTGACTCTTGCCTCACTTCGTCCGTCAAGCTATCCATCACTATGGCAAACAAGAAAGGACTCAAAGCAGATACTTGATGGAGTCCTACCTTCACCTTGAACCATTCAGTCATTCCAACTGCACACCTCACTGCTGTTTCACTGTTCTCATACGTCTTGCACCACTCGAATATACTTCTCATTCATTCCACACTTTCTCATACAATACCATAACTCATCTCTCGGCACTCTATCGTATGCCTTCTCCAGGTCTACAAACACACAGTGTAGCTTTCGCTGGCCTTCTCTGTACTTCTTCATTAACATTCTTAAAGCAAAAATTGCATCCGACGTGCTCTTCCTTGGCATAAACCCGTACTGCGGTTCACAGATTGCTACCTCTCTTCTCAATCTTGCCTCCAATACCCTTTCCCATAGCTTCAGATGTATCGTAGGAGGGTGTAGCAACACCAATCATGATGGGATTAGTACTCCTCATTTTCCAAAAGACCGGACAATGAGAGAGAAATGGGAGCACTTGGTCTACACAGGCTGTGCACTGAAACCGTGCAAAGCTCGCACAGCCTGCTGGCGCTTCCGCAGGTGACGTCACGAATCTGGCTCCAGACTCCCTTGGGATTTTTCCAGACGCGTTTTGTTATTTTATTTTTTTCTGCTGTAGACAGATGGCCTTGTGCAAAATTACCCTTCTGGATGAGTGTGTAAAGGGACATACTTTTATATAAAAAAACCCCCGAAATTGATCCAGAATATGCACTTTAACCCATCTGAAGCAGTGAACACACACACAGTGACATACACATAATGACATACCCAAAGCAGTGGGCAGCTTTGCTACAACACCCAGGGAGCAGTTGGGGGTTAGGTGCCTTGCTCAAGGGCACTTCAGCCATGATACAGAGGGAGGGGAAAGTGCTGTTCATTCACTCAACTCCCCTCGCATTTTTCTTGTCAGTCCTTGGAATGAAGACATGGTTTGCAAAGGACGGAGTGGGGAAAAACTCAATTTAGCCCTGACCTCAACCCCACTGAACACCTTTTGGGATGAATCGGAACGCTAGTTGCACCCCAGATCTCCTCACCCAACATCAGTGTCTGACCTCACTAATGCTCTTGTAGCTAGATGGGCAAATTCCTACAGCCAAGCTCTATAATTTAGGGGAAATAATCTAGTCTGAGAACGGCACTAGATTATTTATGATGGCAACGGGGGAATAAATCTAGAATGAGATGCTCAACAAGTACATATGGGTGTAATGGTCAGGTGTCCACAAACTTTTGACAGAATATTCTATTTATGGTTTAGGGGAAATGTGCAGAAATTAGTCACTTTTTAAAAATATGTTTGTTTTTGTATTAAGGGTTAAGTGGGCTGCTGGACCAAAACAAAAGTTCTTAGACTTCCTGGTGGTTTTTTTTTTTGGCCTCAAGACACACAATACCAAAAAATAACACTTTTGTTGATCAAGTGCATGTAAATAGCAATGAACAATATTAATACTGCCAGTTCAGATAAACCACAGTTTCCAGCCCTGGTTGTGGAATACCTCCCGTCCTACACCTGCCAACAGTAGCTGAGGATGATGCGTAAAAAGAAAAGATCGTCATCTGTTTCAATCAGTGAAGATCCAGCGACGCGGGAGGTACCCAGTAAGTTGCAGAACTGTAATGGACTGAATGCACTCCCTTTATAATGAAACCCTTTTGCTGTACTCAATCACGGAATCGGCCAAAACGAGTCTGTTGTATTTAACCAGAATCAAAGAAAAGTAAGTCAACTGGACGGCCAGCCAAATCCCTTTCTGCTAGCGTTCCTGATTCTGTTTTTGGTCACATGCTTCAGGAATCAGGTGTCATCTTGAGACAAGGCAACATGGCCAATGAGATTGGTAAGATGCTTCTAGATATGCAGATCACCTCTAGAGTAACTGTACCGACAGTACCAGTCAAAAGTTTGGACACCCCTACTCATTTATAGGTTTTTCTGTATTTTGACTATTTTCTACATACTGAAGACATCAAAACTATGAAATAACATCTCATCTCATTATCTGTAGCCGCTTTATCCTGTTCTACAGGGTCGCAGGCAAGCTGGAGCCTATCCCAGCTGACTACGGGCGAAAGGCGGGGTACACCCTGGACAAGTCGCCAGGTCATCACAGGGCTGACACATAGACACAGACAACCATTCACACTCACATTCACACCTACGGTCAATTTAGAGTCACCAGTTAACCTAACCTGCATGTCTTTGGACTGTGGGGGAAACCGGAGCACCCGGAGGAAACCCACGCGGACACGGGGAGAACATGCAAACTCCACACAGAAAGGCCCTCGCTGGCCACGGGGCTCGAACCCGGACCTTCTTGCTGTGAGGCGACAGCGCTAACCACTACACCACCGTGCCGCCATGAAATAACATATGGGACATGTATGCAATTATGTGGTAAACAAAAAAATGTTAAAAAAAGTAAAATATATTTCATATTTTAGATTCTTCAGAGTAGCCAGCATTGACCTTGATGACGCTTTGCACACTATTGGCATTATCTTAACCAGCTTCATGAGGTAGTCACCTTGAATGCTTTTCAATTAACCGGTATGCCTCGTCAAAAGTTAATTAGTGCAATTTCTTGCCGCCTTAATGTGATTGAGGTCAGACAGTAAATACAGTAAAGAGCCCGATTCCACAACTGTAGCAATCCATATCATGTCAAGAACCGCTCAACTAAGTAAAGAGAAACGAATACATGAAATGCCTTTTAATGAATAAAAATAAAGAAAAAACATTGAAATTAGAAAATGCGTCCAGACGTTTGACTGGTTGTGTGCTTCTTGTAAAGCTCTCTCTCTCTCTCTCTCTCTCTCTCTCTCTCTCTCTCCATCCAGCTCTTTCTAATACTATGTCTGTTCCACTATAACTGCTGATTTAATATGCAGTGCTTGGTGCAAGACCAGACTCATGTCCTGCACGTGTTACTCTTTTTCCTTGCTTTAACACTCCACTTCAACTCAGGATTGTTCGACGGGCTGCTACTGACAACTATTCTAGAAATGACTCTCACTCATGCATTGATTACGTTATGCTTTTTCAAAATCTTAAATAGCCGTGGATCAAGTCGTGTTTCAGAAGAGACTACAGCAGCATCTGAGAAAGAATCCCAGATATCCCAGTGTGAGTGATGAGAAACTTTAGTTTGTGTTGAATCAACATCGTGTGAGTTAGTGGTGATGTGCCTGTATTTTCAATCCTCTGACAGATCATTCAGGAGTTTATATCTGGCTTGGAGTCCCATATTGAGGACTCCGAGAGATTTAGAAACTGCCTGCTTCCATGTGTGCCACGATCTGCAGGCGAGGCAGACACCAGGTAGTGAGCGAAAAGCAATATGGGGATTGTGGCGACACAGTCATTCTGTATGGTAACATTGTGCTTTCGCAGTCACAGGTGTTTACATGTTCTGTATGTTTCTGCCACGTCAGTTCAAGCCCGTTTCAGGAGAGCCTGATGAGGATGCTCCTGGGTGTTGAGATGCTACAGGTAAGGAGAGATTTTATATACAAGCTTTGTTGCTAATTTTTTTTATAAGCCTGAGCATTTAAAACAATCAAGGTAGAATCATGCTGTTTTAATGTCCAAGAAGCTCCAATACTGGCCTTTATTTAAAATGCCAGGATCTGCGAGTGTACATGACTTGGCAATTTTTGTTAAACAAAGAAAGCCTTTATTTGTCAAATACGCAGTATAGCAATCTTTTTCCGCACATCCCAACTTATGAAGTTGGGGTCAGAGTGCAGGGTGGGCTACGATACGGCATCCCTAAGACCAAGAGCTTTAATGGCCTTGTTCAAGAGCCCAGCAGTGGAGCTTGGTATAGAGGATGTGCAGTCACGTGACCCGTCTGTGTTTACTCCGCCATATTGGACGGCTTCAGGATTGTTAGCTTGCGCGAGCGTAATGGATCCAGGGAGTAATCCCCAAGAAAGTTTGGAAAATACCCCATCTACATCGCGCGATAACTTGTCTAAGTTTGTTCAGCATCTTGAAGGTGATGTGAGGCAGCGTTGCGTGGAAAAGTGTTCCAGGTTGGGGATTGCAGATCCGTACAACTTGCCGCAATCCTTGTTCAGGGAAATTCGGAGCTGCGGTGCCGGCAGTTTGCCCGATCTGGCCTACCACGACATTTACAATTTTCTTGTTAATCGTGAATCGTGTTACACTGGCAAAGCCCTCAAAGATTACAAGAGCCTGGAAGCTTATAAATATTCTGTTGCGGGATGGGTATCCCAACTATACCTCTGGAAGGTTCCGAAGAAGAATGTCTACTTGATAACCTCACGGGTAAGTGGCATTAAGACGTTTATCATAAAGAGACTATGCAGGACGTTTTATCGTAAGAATGTTCGAAATCTAAACTCGGTTCCAGATAATGACAGGGTTGTAAATATGTATGTTTTTGTCTGAAAAAAAAAAAATCACAAATCACCGACTATGCAGTTATCATTCAATCCGAAAATCAACTTAGCAGATGTACTAGGAGTATTGAATTAGAAGATTACACCTACCTGATATGAAGTGTTCACTACAAATTCGGCTGGTAGAACTGGGGTACCAGTTTTCTCTTCACACAGCGGACACCCATTTTGCGCGTCTCTCCTCGTCTGCGGGGAATCTGTAAAAGGACAGGCCCTCCTTTTGGCCCTGTCTGTTGGTACAACCAAATGCTGAACAAGATATAACCATTCTCGAAAGATCTGCTCCCACACACTTGATAATTAGAACGGGTTCGTCTAAGTTCTATGCGCGGCCATGCCGTCCAAGATGGCAGATAAACAAATATCACGTGACCTCGTGACGTCACGTGCACGCTCTCTATTAGTTGGGCTTGAATCCTGACCTGATCAGTAACCCCGAGCCTTAACCACTTCCAGTTTATTTGATAAACCCTCCGTGTTCTCCTGCCATCTTAAATAGCTCATTGGAGTTGTGCTCTAATTTGCATATCAGACATGATTGGTCCACAACCAATAGTGACATCACGAGCTGAGATCAAATGTGATTTCTGCATTATTAAAAATCCACTCCATCGATTCATAATCAGTTTGACTATTTGAACTCAATCCTGTCCTACTGTAACCATATTGATAAAATTGTAAGGAAAATGGGAAGGGGAGTGTCAGTTGTAAGAAGAATTTCAAAAGGTATGCCACCGGAAGTTATCAAACAGGTTCTAAGTGCTTTAGTGATGTCACAGTTAGATTATTGTTTTGTAATATGGTCTAGTGCTTCTATGAAAGATATGAGAAAACTGCAAGTTGTTCAGAATCAAGCAGCACGTTGTACATTACATTATTCTTACAGAACCAATGTGAAGGACATGCATAATCGATTGAGATGGTTAACTGTGAGACAGAGGTCTTATGTTCTGTTAACCTTTTTGAGAAACATCATGTTAAAGTGGGGCGGCACAGTGGTGTAGTGGTTAGCGCTGTCGCCTCACAGCAAGAAGGGCCGGGTTCGAGCCCCGTGGCCGGCGAGGGCCGTTCTGTGTGGAGTTTGCATGTTCTCCCCGTGTCCGCGTGGGTTTCCTCCGGGTGCTCCGGTTTCCCCCACAGTCCAAAGACATGCAGGTTAGGTTAACTGGTGACTCTAAATTGACCGTAGGTGTGAATGTGAGTGTGAATGGTTGTCTGTGTCTATGTGTCAGCCCTGTGATGACCTGGCGACTTGTCCAGGGTGTACCCCGCCTTTCGCCCGTAGTCAGCTGGGATAGGCTCCAGCTTGCCTGCGACCCTGTAGAACAGGATAAAGCGGCTAGAGATAATGAGATGAGATGACTATCAAACGCGATATGCAACTGATGGCAGGTTTATATTGCCTAGAGCCAATACATGTAGTATTCAGAAGACGGTCATATATAGAGTGATGGAGAGGTGGAACTCATTGTCAGTGTATATTGTGCATGAGAATACTAGGGAAAGATTTAAGATGTTGACAAAGCAATACCTTGTAGGATTTTGTTGTGGGAAGTCCAAAATATTCCTGAGTATGATAAAAATAGACCGTATCGTTAAGTCAAGTTTATTTGTATAGCGCTTTTAACAATAAACATTGTCGCAAAGTAGCTTTACAGAATTTGAAGGACTTAAAATATGAGCTAATTTTATCCCTAATCTATCCCCAATGAGCAAGTCTGTGGTGACGATGGCAAGGAAAAACTCCCTCAGACGACATGAGGAAGAAACCTCGAGAGGAACCAGACTCAAAAGGGAACCCATCCTCATTTGGGCAACAACAGACAACATGACTATAACATTAACAGTTCTGACACAGTCAGCTTCGTTGATGCTATAAACCCCCCACCGACGGAAACCCGAGCGCAAAACCGTTCACGACAACCGCAGTCCCAAAGTCAGCGAGTCAACTGCAGTCCCCAGCCACAAAAGCACCACTGCAAGAGTCCAGAGCGTCCTCCAGGTGCGACCCCCAACTGTCCACATGGGGCCGCCCTCCACAGGAGCGATGCGATGAGATGAGACTCCAACCAGACACAGGGCACCAGGATGGATCGTGCAGGTCCAAGGAGCAGAAGAGGTCAGCATCTCGATCCCAGGACCGACATGTAACTTGGAGGGACAGATTTTGGGGGGAGAGAGAAAACACAGGTTGTTAGGTATGCCCAATGTCACCTGAATAAGTAGGAACAGTATACATTTTGCACTGAGTACAAGCAGGGACTCCGGCAACTAACTATGACAGCATAACTAAAAGGGGAGAGCCAGAAGGTAACTCAGGCATGAGGGAACCCCGGGACATAAAGCAGCAGCCACTACACCGTCAACAAACTCGAGTGAGCAAGCGAGTGGGGACTGACAGCATCCATACATCCCAGTTTACCAAAACACTCTATTACCCCTTTTCCACCAAATCAGTTCCAGGGCTGGTTCGGAGCCGGTGCTGGTTCACAACTCGTTCAACTTGCGAGCCAGCTGAGAACCAGCTTGCTTTTCCATCGCTCACGGTGCTAAGAGAAGACACGTCATTACGTCACTGTATACGTCAGTTACGTCGTTGTATACGTCATTATGTCGCTGTTTACGTCAGTTACGTCGCTATGTTTGCATAAACCTTGGCTTGAATATCGAAGCAAAAACAACGCGGAAGAAGCAACAACAGCAATAATAATAAATGACTTTGCGTTTGTACAGCTGCTGCTTCTCGTCGCTTAAAAATGGCGATCTTTCGCGGTCTTGTTATTGTTGTCGGTCTTAACAACTCCGCCCCCCCGCTGACGTAAGCGGTTCATTCCTCTGGCCCAGCAGAGAGTTGGTGCTACCCTGGAACCGGTTTTTCTGGCCCCAGAGCCAGTTCTTTGTCAGTGGAAACAGAAAACCCGGTTCCAAACTAAGCACTGGCTCCGAACCAGCCCTGGAACTGCTTTGGTGGAAAAGGGGCATCTGTCTGAGGACCCTCCAGATCTACTTCTTTACCTCATAAACACCATTAACAAAAGGCTTGACTAAACAGATATGTTTTCAGCTTAGACTTAAACGCTGAGACCGTGTCTGATTCCCGAACACTACTTGGAAGGCTGTTGTAAGAAATTACAAAGTAATTGTATTGTTTATTGTTTTATTGAGTTTGTATTACGATTTATGTTTTTGGACGTGAGGAGTGGGAGTGGGGGGTGTCTAGGAGTGCGGGTGTCGGGTGCTTGTTCACCAGTGCCACTCTACAAGGGACCCTCCGCTGTTGGGGGGGGGTGTAGGGGGGCACGTGCTGGGGGCTGGGCGTCTGCATCCTCGGGCCACTCTCAAGGCCTCTCCATGCTCTTGCGACAAGGCTTTCGCAGATAGCTTTTCGCAGACAGTTGTAATTTATTGTTGAGCGGGGGAATAGGCGTGCGCGATGTTATTCACCGGCACAACGCAAGGGGGCGCGAAGTCGCTAGGAGTAGTTGGTGGGTGTGGTTAGTGGAGTGTTTATCCTCCGGTTACTTATAATGACTAGAACTTTTTTTTTTTTTTATAATGACTAGAACTGGAGTCGTATAGATGCACGTACTTCCTCAATCAACCGCTCTTCGTGCTGCTCCATCTTCGCTCGTATTTTTAAAAATCCCGGTCGTGAAAACAAAACAAACTGGGAAAGTAGGGAAGCGGAAGTGCGTGTACAGCGGATGTAGAGTGGACCAATCAGAGCCCTCTTGTCTGCGACGCTGTCTGCGAGGCTTCTGCGGTGGTCACAATTTTTGGGAGGTGCGCGCAGAGCGTCTGCGAAGGTGGGGGGGGCTACGCAGACACTGTCTGCGACACCGTCTGCGAGGACTGGGTTGTCAGCATAAATTAGCCTTCAGACTTGCTTCTTTCTTTTGGTGGTGGTGGTGTTTGTTTTTTATTATTTGAATTGGAGAAAAGGTAATATGGAAAGTGGTGAGAAACCCGTGGTAATGTATATTAGAAATGAACAGATTTATGAATTTTATTGTATTTGATTCAAATATGTGAACTATTGTGTGTTTGGTTGTAGTGTATTGTATGTTGTAGTGTATTGTATGTTGTAGTGTATTGTATGTATATGTATGATTTGTTCGTTTGATGTTGTGATGCGAGATGATTGGACACCAGGACGAATCGCCTTGTTTATAACAAGTGCTAATGGTGATTCCGAATAAAAAATTAAATGAAATGTAAATCAAGAACTAATGGTACTGACTGCTTTATTTTGTAGACCCTGGTCATGAATACCTTGTTTGAGAAGCTTCCAGAGTTCATGCTTGAGAGGTAAGCATTTATCATATCATCACATATTGTTAACTCGTACTCCTGTATAATATCTTGCTAAGATAGAGTCCCATTAGTTAATGTATGTATTATTTAGATGATCCTAGGGGAACCTGTTAGCTGAGATATTCATACTCTGTGTGGTCAGACGTGAATATCTCAGCTAACAGGTCCCTCTAGGATCATCTAAAGAATACATGCATAATTGCAAGGCCTATACCTAATTGTAGCTTGTGGTTTACAGTGTTGGGGAAGGTGGTCTGAATATTCCACACCTCATCATTAATCAGCTGAAGTGGCTTGATCGAGTTGTGGATTGCAAGGTATGTGTAATATCTGAAGTGCTGATCTGTTCAGTGTCTGTAAACAAGGTGGTGAAACTAAAGTCTCCTGTCCCATATGATAATTGATGGCTGTTAATAAGTGTTTAAAAACTTAAATAGGTTTTTTTTTTATATTGACAGACTTGTTTCTGATTTTATTATTGTAAATGTCTTCATCTTTACCAGAAATACACTGAGGAAAAAAAATTACATACTGCTTTGCTACATAATAGATATATGTTATTTACCAGCTTAAGGTCGGTCCGTATGGTGACAATACCTCGGCCTTGAATACTGACCTCGGCCCAGAGGGC
Source organism: Neoarius graeffei (assembly GCF_027579695.1). NCBI lineage: Eukaryota > Metazoa > Chordata > Actinopteri > Siluriformes > Ariidae > Neoarius > Neoarius graeffei. Next base: position 68,192,976 of record NC_083572.1, read on the forward strand.
CTCGCTCAGTACCTTCAAGACCTCGGTCACGGTATTTCACCATACGGACCGACCTTAAGCTGGTAAATAATATATTAATTTTTTTCTTTACCAAATTCTAACAGAAAACGAGAGCGCCCGAAAGGGAAAACCGAGCCGAGTCGCCATTTTGAATCCTCATTCATGGCTGTAATGCAAATTGCTTCCTCCTCGGTATACAAGTGCACTTCCATGGCAGGAAAAAAACTACATTTTGCCGCCTATGTAGTCCCCTATTTATACAAAATTGAGTCATTCAGGATTCAGCCATGTTTTTGCTCGGCGTTAGCGACAGTTACAGGTTTTTAGCTTTCTCCTGAAATGTTTTCTTTTATTTCTTCTTCCTCAGGGTAGTAAAACTCGCTTTCGCTGTGAACACTGTCGTTATCGCTATCCATGCTGTAAAATTAATGCTATTCTCCTGAGAAATGCGAAAATAAATGTTTTTTTTTTTTTTTAAGATATTTTTTGGGCTTTTTTTTCACCTTTATTGGATAGGACAGTGTAGAGACAGGAAATGAGCAGGAGAGAGAGAGATGGGGAGGGATCGGGAAATGACCTCGGGTCAGAATCGAACCCGGGTCCCCGGATTTATGGTGTGGCACCTTATCCACCTGAGCCAAGACGCCCTCGCAAAAATAAATGTTGACAAAAATTTCTACTATGTTTGTTGTTGTTGTGAACGAGCGAGTCGCCAGAGGTCTGTAACTGGGGTCCGTACCATAGGATACTGACCTGCTCGCCAGCCAATCAGAGTGCAGAATTTGATGAAAACCGCACCACAAAAAAATAAAAGGATGTTATTACCACATGTCGTTGAGAAGGTGTGATGGCAAAGTGGGTAGCATTGCAGCCTCACAGCTTCAGAGTCTTCAGTTTGATCCTCAGCTCGGTTAACTGTCTCTGTGGAGTTTTGCATGTTGTCTGTGTTTGATTGGGGTTCCTACCTTTCAAAAACGTGTCTGTAGGCGGATTGGCCGCACTAAATAGCTTGTATGTATGAATAAGTTGGTGGATGTGTGTGAATGCCCTGTGATGGACCGGCATCCTGTCCAGTGTGTATACTTGCCTCGCACCATAGTCCGCTATGACCCTGACCGGGATGAACCAATTAATGAAAAAAAAATTCATTCATTCATAATAAGGCGACTGTTTTGCAGGGGCACCTCCAGAAATTTTTCAAAGGGGTGGCCAGATGGCGGCCACTGAAAATCTTGGGGTGTGCACACCAAAACCAAAAGTCAGAACAGAATTTCAGGAATTCTGTTATGCTGTTGTCATATATAGAGGGATCCCGCATGACGTCACTGCGCCACGAGATTTCGGTAGTCGCCATATTGGAAGACCAAGTACACATCTATGCAAGTACATACATACATAAAACAAACTACACCTGAAATGTAGCCAGGGCCGGTTCTGCCCTAATCTGGACCCGGGTGCAACATCGCGCAAACCCCCCACCACCACCCCCACCACCCCCCCAAAAAAACAAAAACACACCAGTCTAAATCAGGGCAACCAGTGTTCGAACTACGGGGGTACTCGGGGGATCCGAGATCCCCTGAAACAGACATGAGATCCCTTGAAAACATGATTTGGGAAATGTTGGGGGGGGTCTCTAAAATATTGGCAAAATGATGTTTATTGACATAGCAATCGTGTGTAACGGGAAGCATTTGCATATCCGAAGTGTTGTGTTTACATCAAAGATAAAATAAACCGATATGACAATGACTGCTGCTGCCAGGTTGGTTGTTGAGTAGCCTGACTGTTTTTTTTTCTTGCGTGTGGTATCATTGTTGACGCGAGGTTGTTTTTTGAACATGCCAATGCGGACACGATTTCCCCTGATGAGTTATGACTTCAGATGTGATGCGTGTGTGGAGGTGTGGAGTCCGCGTGATATGTGCGTAAGATAGGCTTCTCATGTGTTTGGAGATCCGCGCTCCGAGACAAGCGCGCGCACACACACACCCCCAGGGAAAAAAAGGGACCCCCCCCGAAAATATCGGCATAGTTCGAACACTGAGGACAACCATCACATAACTATAAACATTTTATATCAACTATTTTAACTAAATGGGCTATAATAAATAAGCCTGCAGGCAGCCACGGCGGGCTGCCTCAGAAAAGTAACCATTTGTCCTACCTTAACTCGTTTTGCATTTTCTGCCTCCTTTTTTGTATTTTCGACCCTGCGTTTATTTTCTTTCCTTTTCTGAAAACCCGATTTGTGTCCAGACATTTTGTTCTGCTACCAACGGACTAACTCGTCAGGTCTCGTCTCTCGAGTCCGCGATGAAGGGCAACAATTGATACATTTTTACAAACAGCCAATAAACAGCCAATAGGGAGGTTGCAACGTTCAGGCTCTCCTTTGCTCACAGACACTCAGTAATGCACTTATTCTCTGTCTCCTGGCAGAAAGCTCCTTGGTTTGCTCCCCTTGTGTCTCAATCACAGCTGGTATTCTGTAGAACGACTTCTTTTCACCTTTCCCATCAGCTTTGTTGGAACACCCTAACGCAGCACAAAAGTTTACCATTGTAAGTTTATGATGAATCAAGTGCCTCGTGGGTTTAAATTCCGCGCGCTGCCGTTATTTCCCCCGATCACGAGTTTGTTGGTCTTCCAATATGGCGCAGGGTCTGTTTACTTCCGGTTTCCGGTGACGTCAGTGGGAAGGGTCTATAGGCTATTTGAAAACTATGGCAATATGAGCGTTAAAAAATTGCCTACTGTTATACTTTTGGTTTCTTATTTTACCATTAATATGACTAATTATGTGATGTGCAGAGACTAATACCAGAACAGTTAACATTTTGAGTTCCACAATAATCCTGTTTTGATGTGTTTGTGTCTGTACAACATGTGTTAGGTGATTAATAGTTCTTCAAATAGGCTCGTTGTCCTTTTCCTTAAAAAGACAAATATGCGTCTTTAATTTGAAGGGGTACATTGATTGTAAGAAACAAAACCTTTACTGGAACCAAGCCTTCTCAAGTTTAAGATCACCACACAGAGGCCTCCAATTATTTTAAATACAGCTTTATTTGGTTGTTGCTGTGTGCTTTTGTAAACGGGAAAATTCAGAAAGGCAGTGAGGCGAACAGCTGGCTGTGCTAACAGCTGACGGTGAAAGCTGGTTGTCCCAGCAACTTGCCACCGGGCTATATGGGCCCAAAGAAGATCCCCACTGCTGAGGAAGTCGATGACATAAAAAAGTCACTCGACTTCATAACGGAAGAAGTTTCTGCTGTCAGAAGCGCCAGAAACTAGTATAGAGGCGTTTAAGGACTGGGTAGAAAAGACATTTACAGTAGATAATAAAAAAAAGTTATCTTCATTTGTGGGGATACTAATATTGGTCTGTTGAACCCGTGCTAGGACAACGTTAAAAATGTTCAGCATTTCTATTTGTGGAGTAAAGCTATGGAACAGTTTGAATGTGGAGCTCATGAAATGTACGACTATAAACCAGTTCAAAAACAGGTATAAGGAACAGATCTTTGAGGTATGTGTGTGTGTGTGTGTGTGTGTGTGTGTGTGTATATGCATGCATATATATACATATATACACACTGTGTGTGTGTGTATATATATATATATATATATATATATATATATATATATATATATATATATATATATATATATATATGCATATATATATATGCATATATATATATGCATATATATATATGCATATATATATATGCATATATATATATATATATATATATATATATATATATATATATATATATGCATATATATATATATATATATATATATATATATATATGCATATATATATATATATGCATATATATATGCATATATATATATATATATATATATATGCATAATTATGATATGGGTGTCTGTGTACGTATGGATGTGTATAGTTATAGGTATATGTATGTACTGTATATATGTATTGTATGTGTGCATATATGCATAACATAAGTATCTGTGTTAGGTTCAACCCAGTTTGAAACGGTCAATCGGTCAACTTATTTCTCGGGACCCCCGCCCTCGTACCACCCAGACGTCTGGGACGGAAAACCGCAAAAAAACAGAGAACCAGAGATCGGTTTAACTGCTGTTTATTCACAGTATTCTCGCCAAAGATGAAAGATTACAAACACCTTTTATAACAAATCATAATCTCTCCAAACGGCTATTGCGTCTTTCAAATGTGTGTGTGTTTGTATGTGACCTCAGAGGGGGGTGTGTGTGTGTGTCTGTCTCTATGGGAGGGTGTGAGTGAGTGACATCATTTTGATATGTGTCTATGTGCTAGGTCAGCAAATCACATCTTAATTCCATATGTATGTGTGTGTGTGTGAATGAAACCTTCAATCATAAGCAAAATAATATTTCAGCAATTTCATTTACGCACGTCAAAGCGCGCGAGATGTTTTTATGACAATGTTTTAAACAAAGACTATGTTTGATCTAACAAAGAAGTGTTCTTCTCCACTGGACGAAGGTCAGGCTACACAGGAACAGTTTAAAATCACTGCCATAGTATGTGCAATAGTCCAAAATAATAAAGGATCTTAAAAAGCTCTAAAATATAAAGTCTTAACTCTTTGTTCAGCAATAAGGCTACCATTACATCCAACATTAAAGTGTGCGTGGGTCGATCTGACATCAAAACAGACCTTGGCGTCATTCAGACACTTCTCTGATCAAAAATACACATTTCATAAACAAAATGTTCCCAAACAATGTCCAGCCGAGACAGAAGGTCATTTTTAACTGAACCTTAAGTTAATCCTTAATTTTGTCACCATTTTGATAAATTACTTATAATAAATTGATAAATTACTTATAAAATACTTATATAAACCTAACAATCTGTATATTTGATTTGGTCGATATTATACCATGTTGGTATGTTTTTTTTTTTTTTTAATTTTGTTTTCTTTTGTATATATAGTTTATGATGGTGGAAAGTGACGTTTGATTAGCGGTGGTCTAGAGGGTTAGGATTTGATAAGTTATTTATTTCTTCCTAATCCTTTCCGAACATCATTATGTTATTGCCTTGTGGCTACACTCTTCTGTTTGTTTATGAAGATGTTTTGATGATTGCATTTTTTACTTTTATTTTTGTTGTGTTTTATTTATTTTTTGTTTGTTTTTATATCTTCTTTACTGTTCGGAATAAACCTCTAAATAAAAATACAAACTTTATAATATCCAACAATGGAGGGGGAAAAAAAAGCATTATCATGGCCAATACGCATTTTACTCTAGCCTATTCACAGCCTGTCCATGCTTTATCAGGCCACGTTCTCAATACATCTTGATTCACCTATTGCTATGTCTTTTGGCAAACACACCCACAAAATCAAGGTTTATGGCTCCGGCCGGCCCTTCTTGACTCTACACTTAACACCCCCAAGTTGCTCAATCGCTCGTCACTCATTGCATTTCTCAAGACAGACTTGATTAGCACAGAAAAACTGTGCTCACAGGTCAGGCAAATTCTCCTGACTATCCCTCTGCTGCTGCTCCCCTGTCGGCTGCGTCTCACCTGGATTAATTTTCTTTTAAAGTAAGAAGAAATGTCTGTGGAATTTCTCTTTATTGTCTGCAAATTCACATATCACAGCACAGTGACTAATCATGGCTAGTAAGTTAACGCTATGCTACCCGCTAGCTGGGTAACTTAATGTGACACCGTCAAAAACACTGCAGCCGGTTAAGCCAACTGCCAGAGTTTTATGTATATAGCGGCCCCCCCACATGCTTCTTTGACTTACTTACACCTGAGCAATCTAGTGGTCTTCCAGCGACACAGTGACCAGAGACGCAGCTCAGCCAGTGAGTCAGTAAGTGAGTGCACATGCAGCAGCAGGCTGGGGGGGATCAGAGAGCGAGTGACAGTCAAAAGCGGCTCTGCATTTGAACTCCTCATTGAAGCTTGCTCTCTCCTCTCTTCAAAGACTAAAAGGAGGTTTAATCACCTCCAGACAGCAGATCAGGAGGCAACTGTCTGGCTTAAGGACTTCACTAAATAAGTAAATATTATGCATTTGCGACTGGTCGGGCCAGTGGGGGGGGCGGGCAAATTTATAGGGGTAGCCATGTCTCCCTCTCTAACAGCTGCCCCCCGCACCATTGCATCCTTTGTGCAAACAAAATGGTGAAAAAGTGAACAAATATTTTCTTTGTGTATTAATTCCGTATCGTATTGTCAGCAAGCCAAAATTTTAAACCTTATACATACGTGGACAATGTTAGGAAGAATGGCACCAATAAATAAATAAAAGCCATTAAATAAATTAGCTCTGCTTTGTTTTGTGTATCACCCCTGTGTGTGCTGGCACGACATCTGAGTCGCATATCTCGTTCATGCGTGTGTGCAGGATTTGGGCAGTAAGCTGATGCAGCTCGTGTCTGTAGCTCCTGTTGAAATCCAGCGTGACATCATCACCAGTTTACCTGAAATACTGGAGGACTCGCAGCATGGAGACATGGCCAGGGAGCTCAAGTAAGCACTCTGATTTAGCAAAGCTCGTCGATAACCCAAATCTCTTCTAAATCCATGTTTTGCCTAGACAGTGAGCATAATTAGGCCTTGTTGGCTTGTTGTTGCATAAAAAAAAAAACTCTTTATGCTTGGGTTGATCTCGTGAGTGTTGACGAGAGTGTGACTCTGAGGTATTTCTCATTCTCTCTGCATAGTGCCTTACTCCAGCAGAACACCCAGCTGACTGTTCCCATCCTGGATGCTCTGTCCAGCCTCAACCTCGGCTCCACATTACTGTCTGAGGTATCTACCTGCCTACTGCAAAAACACACGTCTGTACACTGCTTCTACTACAACGCAGGAAAACTCCGAAGTTGTCCTGCAGTGTTTTATTCCACTTTGTACCAAATCAGTTTGCCAACAATTAACATCAAAATTGTATTAAAGAATGACGTAAAACTTTTTTTTTTAATCCACTTTATTGTTAAATTCAATACTGTGACATCCATGAAACCAGAGGTGGACAAAGTACCCAACTTCATTACTGAAGTCAAAGTACAGATCCCACTGCTCAAATATTGCTCCGATACAAGTGAAAGTTGTCCAGTCAAATTTTTACTTAAGTTAAAGTACTGAAGTACTTGCTTTTAAAAATACTTAAGTATTAAAAGTACATTTTCTGTCAACGCATCGTTGTATTATTGCCACAACGCTTACGAAACCTAACGCCGTTACCAAATACAGAAATGTGAATCCACAATATGAACACATGCTGTGCATCATGGTGGTTTAACGTTAAGCTCGCTAGTCAGTGAAGCTCCACCTGACATTCTAGCAAACTCTTTTCAAACTCAAAATCATCCTGGGTAGCTAATGCTACTAGAAAAGAAAGATTTCTACATTCCGTTTATTTGGCAAGATTATGCTAAAACATATTTCTGAAAGGACTTCAGATAAGTTAACGTTATTCATGTTAGCGTAACTCTGTTTTTACATGCTAACTAACAGTGTCCAAGTTAACTAGCTATGTGTAAACGTTAGCCGTGGACAAGGCTACGGCAACTTGGCGGGCAAATCCATAGAAAGTCATTTGACTAACCAGACTGCATAGCTATTGCACAGGGATGTGATTTTTCCGCGAATTCACGGAATTCCGCTTTTTTCACCTCAAAACTTGAAGAAAATTTTTTTTCCGATTTTTCCCTCATCCACATTCGTATCCTATTCGTTCCGACTTTGTTTGAAAGATGGCAGCCTCGGATTTGCATCTTTACGCTCGATCACGGAGGCTGCCATCTTTCAACTCTTTGTTTGAAGCGAGCTTACGTACAGCTATCTAACAAGCGCGTTCATTGGTTGTTACAGAGCGATGAGCCAATCACGTACCTCGTTTCATCTCAATGACGTAATTGCGTAAATGACGTAATTACGTCAATGAGATGAAACGAGGTACGTGATTGGCTCATCGCTCTGTAACAACCAATGAACGCGCTTGTTAGATAGCTGTACGTAACTCGCTTCAAACAGAGTTGAAAGATGGCAGCCTCCGTGATCGAGGCGTAAAGATGCAAATCGAGTTAAAGAAATCGACAGAATAATGAAAAAAGTTCCGCTGGGAATGGTTGGAGAAAAAACGCGGCTCGCCTCGGGGCGAATTACGTCACAAGGCGCGGGGCTAGCAGGCCCTGCTCGCGCTGGTTCTTTTGGGGGGGTGAGAGAGAGAGAGAGAGAGAGTGTGTGTGTGAGCGAGAGTGAGAGTGAGTGAGTGTGTGTGTGAGCGAGAGTGTGTGTGTGTCAAAGTTGCATGTTGACCATTAAATTGGCTTGAATTTGTTAATCATGACAAGTTTTTTCTTGTGTGTTTGCTTGCCATTTTAGTACAATTTTTAAGTCAGAAAACCCCAGAACCCAGGCGCTTCGGGGGGCTTCCCCCCCTTGTCCCCCCACCAGGCCGCTGCCCTGGACCAGCTGGGGGCCTGTGGCCCCCAGCCCCCCGGCTAAAATTTTCAGATAATTTCACCAGCCCCAAATCACATCCCTGTATTGCAACATTATCGCTAGCTCTAAAAGCACAGACAACTTCATTGCAAGCTTTCTCTTGGAATAAAACGTGGACAGACCTCAATATGCTTCCGCAGGTTGGGCGAGTTTTTGTAGGCCGTGATGTGGTTCGTTTTCAGCAAACATTTAAAATGAAAGGAATCGTTATTCCTTTTAGAAAACTGAAACATGGGTTTGAGGTATAGCCCTGGGTGCGTGCAATCCCCAGAAGAACTGCCTCCTTCCAGTCAGCCATCAGCTGATGGTGTTAAATAATGCTGCTAAGAAATCACTGAACTTGATTTTATCCAGTCTGTGGACGTGACGTGACCCTAGTGATTACTGATGGGCTGTCTCAGTGTCACCTGCAAAAAAACCAATCACGTTTTAGAAAAGAAAAAAACATCCACTTTCAAAGCTGCTTCATAGTAACGAGGACCTTGATAGAAATGTAATGGAGTGAAAAGTACAATATTTGTCTTTCAAATATAGTGAAATTAAAGTCATAGGTTTTAAAAAAAAAATACGCAAGTAAAGTACAGATACTCAAAAAGTGGACTTAAGTCCAGAACTCGAGTAAATGTACTTCGTCACTGTCCACCTCTGCATGAAACAAGTTAGTTCCTGTTATTATTACGTTATAGCAACTGTAAACAGTTGCTACTTCAAGTTTTCTTGAAGTTAAAAAGGCAAAAATGCTGCTTGTCATGTAACTGAGAAGCATAAATCCCTCAACCCTGATGAGTTTCCCATTGCTGAAAACCGAATGTATTCTTTATCTCTGTTTAAATAAAATGAAATCATCCAGTTTGTTTTTCAAGTAATTATAACGATTTATTTTGTTCGCGGTGTGGTTTCTATCAAATCCTGCGCTCTGATTGGCTGGCGAGCGGGTCTGTATCCTACGATACGGACCCCAGTTACCTCTGGTGACTTGCTTGTTCACAACAACAACAAACATGGTAGAATTTTTTGTCAACATTTTTTTTTTATAAGATGTATTTATAAGATTATCAAAAATCTTATAAATTTTTGCCAGCATTTCTCAGGAGAATAGCTTTAATTTTACAGCATGGATAGCGATAACGACAGCGTTCACAGCGAAAGCGAGTGTTACTACCCTGAGGAAGAAGAAATAAAAGAAAACATTTCAGGAGAAAGCTAAAAACCTCTAACTGTTGCTAACGCCGAGCAAAAACATGGCTGAATCCTGAATGACTCAATTTTGTATAAATAGGGGACTACATAGGTGGCAAAATGTAGTTTTTTTTCCTGCCATGGAAGTGCACTTGTATACTGAGGAGGAAGCAATTTGCATTACAGCCGTGAATGAGGATTCAAAATGGCGGCTCGGCTCGGTTTTCCCTTTCGGGCGCTCTCGTTTTCTGTTAGAATTTGGTAAAGAAAAAGATAAATATATTATTTACCAGCTTAAGGTCGGTCCATATGGTGAAATACTCTGACCTCGGCCTTGAATACTGACCTCGGCCCAGAGGGACTTGCTCAGTACTTTCAAGACCTCGGTCACGGTATTTCACCATACGGACCTCCCAGCTGGTAAATAACTTTATTTATTTATTTATTGTACGTTAAAGAAATGGAACCAGTCACACACTTTGATGATTTTGTCTTATCTCTACTGCTGTTTTAAAAATGTAAAAGTGGAAATATTAGCCTGAGTAGAAGAAACTGGTTAATATACTCTGCAGACTCTGTTCCCAAGATATGCTGACCGTCCTTACTCATCTGTCTTTCTGTCTCTGTTTTGTTGTCTCAGGTCCGTGGTGCTGTCATGGCGACAGTCGCCGCCGTGCAGCTGGAGGATCTTCCTGTTGTAGTGAAGTTCATCTTACACTCCATCTCTGCTTCTGATGCTAATGAGGTCTGAGCTTCCAAAGCATGTTTCCCAATAAGCCAATTAAAGTGGTCCTGCATTTTCCACTGTAGCATTTACACTGAACTCTAATCTGTGCAAGAAGATAGATGTAATAAACACTATGGCATTTACATTTATGACTCCTTATCAAGAGCAACTTACAGCAGCGATTTGAAGTCAATAAATGCATCCAGATAGTGGGTCGCTAAGTCACGGACTAAAGGCCCTGAGTACTGTCGGTCTAAAAAACTCTTGGGGAGATATCTCAACTCATTATCTGTAGCCGCTTTATCCTGTTCTACAGGGTCGCAGGCAAGCTGGAGCCTATCCCAGCTGACTACGGGCGAAAGGCGGGGTACACCCTGGACAAGTCGCCAGGTCATCACAGGGCCGACACATATGGCCCTTTTCCACTACCCTTTTTCAGCTCGCTTCAGCTCACTTCAGCCCGACACGGCTCGCGTTTCGACTACCAAAAAACAGCACGACTCGGCTCGCTTCAGCCCTGCTTAGCCCCTAAAACTCGCACGGTTTTGGAGTGGGGCTGAAGCGAGCCAAAGCGAGCCGAGTGAGGCTGGGGGCGTGAGCAGACACTCCCCTGTGCACTGATTGGTGAGGAGGAGTGTCCTCACATGCCCACACACGCCCTGCGAGCGCGCTGGGATCTGTAAACACCGTAAACCCGGAAGAAGGAGAATTACGAATTACGAGAATTATGAAGCCTTATGCGCCTCGCCTCATCTATACACTCTTGCCAGTATCTGTTGGCGTTGTCGGTGTCAACAAGCCACAGCACCAAGACCAGCAACACTAACGACTCCATGTCCTCCATGTTTATTGTTTACTATCCGGGTCGTGAGACTACCGCTTAAAAGCTCACTGATGTCACTGTTTGCGCTGCTTAACGACATCACGTAACGTCCACCCACTTTCGCTAACTCCACCCAATGTGTCCACCCACTTCCAGCCAGCACGGTTCAGCGCGGTTGTAGTCGAAATGCAACTCCAACAGCCCCACTCAGCCCGACTCAGCACGGCACGGCTCGGCACGGCTCAGCCCGACTCAGCCGCGTTGGTAGTGGAAAAGTGGCAATAGACACAGACAACCATTCACACTCACATTCACACCTACGGTCAATTTAGAGTGGGGAGATATCATTTACTGAAATATACAGTACTGTGTGCTTGTGTGTAGGTGGTGTGTGATTTACGAAAGAAGCTGGAGTTGGAGCAGTGTGTGTTGTCGTCAGTGCTGCAGGCCTCTCAGAGCCGTGAAAAGAACAAATGGAGCAGAGGGTGAGATGGGCTTTGACTGACTGGAATATGCTCATATCCTACCCTGTCAGGGCTTGTGAGAGCTTATTTATTTATCTACTTTTATTTTGCTGAACAGAGATCCTTCTGTAATACTACTCTTCTTTAAATCAGTCTCATCAACCCACCCATTCACCATGTTGTTTGTTATTATTTGATGTGAAATGCTGACCTGTACATCTAGTCTATGTGTTAACTGGACTATCTGTGGTGAGCTGGGTATATTGCACAAATAATTCCCCACAGTGTTTCACCAAAGTTTACTGGTTTGGGGGGGGGCGGTTGCTGGATGAGAATGGTCACCTGCAAGACCCCTCCCCGTGGCTCCTATTACAGAGCATTTGGACCTGAACAAACAGTTAAAGGAGTTGTATTAAAGTCTCAGCATTTATTTTAGAACAGTAATTAGAATAAATTTTACAATAGAGCTGCACTCCTGGTTCTTTAGCATTTTTAGAAGGAGTCTCCAGTGCTAACACTTTGTAACAGACAGAGTAAAGTTAGCTCTGTTACAGGAAATTCTTCAGGTCCGGTTGCAGTTTTACTATAACGTGACTAGCTGCATTTATTTATTTATTTATTTATTTAAAATCTTGTTAACTTTTTAAGAGAATGGTTAAAAAAGAGAGAGAGGCTGGTGAAGGAACAGTTGTTTATTATGGATGTGTAACAAAATGTAGTAACGGACACTAAATTATTCCATGGGGTTCCGCAACATTAAACATAACTATACACAGACAAAAAAGCTCGGTGTGCTCTTCTTTAAAAAAAAATGCATTTGCTGTGTAAAACTGCTGTGGTATAAGAGGAATAAAGCACATTGGGAGCTGCTTTTGTTGCAAAACAATCAATTTGGGTTGGTAATCGTGATGGAGGTATGCATATAACTCGGGGGTTTTCAAAGTGTGGGAGAGTTAGCCCCGCCTCAGAGAGCAAATAAACAACGCCCCCCCCCCCCCCCCCCCCCACACACACACACACACACAATTTTTGTTGTTGCTATACTTAATGTTCCATTCGTATTTAAAAAAAAATGGTTGTTGTACACTTATTTTTTTTCTTTTACACATTTTAAACATCTGTGCTTTTTGAAAACATCTTTTTTACACATTTTAAACATCTGTGATTTTTTTAAAAAAAAAATCTTGTTTTATACATTTTAAACATCTCATAGCATCGTTAGCTAGCACCTCTTGGCAGACAACACACTGTGGCAGTGGAGCATCTTCAGATCCAGTCCATGAAAATCCAAACTTTAAATAATCGTGGTCATACTTCTTTTTTTTTTTTTGCTTGGCCCAGACTCTGTCTCCTCACTCACTGTAGCTTTAGGTACTAAAAATCGATCCATTTTGTCTCTGGCAAAGGCTAGCTGAAGTTCGCTAAATGTCCGCAATAGTAACTTATTCTGGTTTATTTTTCCTCACGTTACGTCCCCCCTGAAGAACTCTGGCGCCCCCTAGGGGAGGCGCGCCCCACACTTTGAAAAACCCTGATATAACTAATCCTTAGCTAATTGTTTTGAGCTACATAACTAAGTCTATTAACGTATGAAATGCTTCAGTGTTGTCTTTTTTTTTTCTTTCATCCCCTACCTATGTGATTCCAGCTCCTCAAGTGTCCCAGCATGCAGCAATAAGGACAGCGTGGCTCTGGTCCTGGAGGTCATTAAGTCAGCTGTGCGTTTTCAGAAGACGGTCTCTGAGGCCTGGCTCAAGGTAAATGGAGGCAGAGTGGCTAAACTGAACAGTGCAAATCCTTCAAGTGAGACAGCAGTGAAATTGTAATGCTTTTTTATTATTCCTCCCCCCCAGGCTATAGAGAGTGTCACTGAGCCAGAAGATCACAAGGTGCAGATTGTCACTTTGGGTTATTCTTCCTTTTTATTTCAATTGGATCATAATCATGTTTTGATTAACCCAGGTTTTTTTTTCCCTCCCCCCAGGTGGTTGATGTGTTGGTTTTGCTTATTCTCCACTCCACTAATGCTAACCAGAGTCGGCGTGGGGCAGAGAGAGTGCTGAAGGCTAAAGTGCGTGGTGGCCTTGTTCACGAAGCGCTACTGAATAAGACTTTTAGAGACTATGCTCAGGTCAGCTTTACTTTTTTTAGTACATTTAGGGCTAATTGAATTTAGCACAGTGTTTGTGAATAAGTTTATATATATATATTAGTGCTGTCAAGCGATTTAAAATATTTAATCGCGATTAATGTTGCGACAGTCATAGTTAATAGTTAACTCGCGGTTAATCGCAATTTAATCACACATTTTTGTCACATAAAAAACCATTGTAATTCTCTTATCAGCATAAAAAAGTGAATAGGCTTGCTTTGTACCAATTTTTTTTTTTTTTTTATTGCAAAGCATAACACGTCTTGACACAGCCACTGCAAAGTGAAACCTAAGCCGAGCACCGGCGCGGGGCTAGCAAGAGAACCATGAGTGAAATGATCTACTGTTTGAGTTAGTCTACAACTCTAATCAGAGAGATAGGTTACACAGTGACGGTGGGCTTGACATGCTTGATTATAATATAAAGTACACTATTATATTAAGTTTAAATTGTTCGTTGATAAATATTGCATTGAATCTGATCTTTACTGTTTCAGCTCACTTAACACATTTTGTACTTTTACACTTTCTGCCTGTTGATGCGTCGCGCTGTCCAATCAGAGGCGGCCAAATTTGCATATTACAGGAAGGATTTCTGGGATAGCATTGAGTTTACAGTTCAGAGGGATCTGGCTTCTTTAGACGCTGTCTTCTTAAAACTGAATAAATATTTAAAAAGAGCCAAATGAGCCAGTCTTTTGAACGGCTCTTTTCAAAGAACAGATCACAAAGATGCGGATCCCATCAAAGAGCCATAATTCCCATCTCTACTAGCGCGCCCTGCCCGCGCTGGTTCTTTGGGGGGGAGGAGGGCAAAGGACTCTGGCTGTGCGGGGCATTACAGTCTAGCTGCTATCGTTTTTCTAAGCAAAGTCTCTGTTCCAAGTTCCTGGCAGTTTCAAAAGCTTATGAAAAACCTACATCATGTCACAGAGCGTTAATCTCGCGATAAAAAAATTATCGCCGTTAAAATTGAGTCAAGTTAACGCGTTAATAACGCGACATTTTTGACAGCACTAATATATAAAAAATATTCTTTGCACTGTATTTTATTCTCGTTAGGTTTTGTGCCACTGTATATTTGTTTGCGTATGTGTGTGTTATTTAACTCTGCACTTGTGTAGTATAATTATCAGGCGTAGAAATTCATATATTTTTTCACCAGCCAGCGGGACTAGTTACCTTCCAAAGTAACTCGCCAAACAGAAAATCAACTCACCAAAATTTGTTCATGTATGAATTTTACTTCTGTTAAAAATAACACAAAAGAGAGTAGTTACCATTGTTCATGACTAATGTGCATTTATTTCCAAGACCTGAGTATTTTGATACTGTTGTTAAATACATAAATGAGAACAACACAGAGCACCATAATATAATATCAACAAATAATAATATATTGGAAAACTTGGCAACTTGGTGTATGAGTATTGAAAACGAATATACTTACTATCATGACTACAGCACCCAAAATATGTCCAACATGCTTTCTGTATTTAACCATTTATGAGAGAGAAAGCATTAGGAGCTTCATATTGACTAGGAATCAGCTTGAAAAAAATGAATTATTCCATAAAAATCGTATCGCAGCCAAGGCCTACCCTGCTCCCACGTTTGCTTATAAGTCCTTTGTCGTTTCTCCTTCTCGTACGCTTTATCGGCGGCCTCTTTCTCCTCTTCAGACCGAGGTCGCTTTGTCCCCGTCTCTGGCGGTTTCTGTACACCTTTCAGAAAATTCCACATCACAACGTAGCTTTGGCAGATGTAGATGTAAACAACAACAAAAACACGTGTTTAAATGGGTGATAATGTGGCCACATCTATTGAATTTGATAACGTGATTACCGCGATATTCAACGAGGCGCGTTATATGCATGCGCAGTAGTGAAAAAACCGACAGCCTGACTCGTACACGATATGATTCGGAATTCTTCGGTATTTTCCGTCCTGCTGATAAACACACCGATGAACACAGACATGGCACACGCTTAATATGTGGCGGCTTTAGTTGACGGTGTGTCTGAATCTTCGCTTCATATATATTTTTTATTTTCAACTAGCCAGCCGGGCTGCCTAGTGACAGGAATTACCCGCCAAATGACAAATTAAGTCGCCTCGGGCGACCGGACCACCGCGAATTTCGAGCCGTGATTATGTATGTGTGTATGCCTTTTATAGGTGATGCGTGGGTATTTTCCCAGCATCCTTTCCTTGGCGCAGGGGCTGCTGCGATCGACAGACTGCTGTGTCGTGTCCTTTGGAGGACACATTTACAAACAGGCCTTCACTGCTTTCGACTCCTACTGCCAGCAGGTAACACAGCTCATCACACCTGCTAGCATGCCTCTGTGACTTATTTATAATACTTTTCTACAACTGATTGCTTTGTGATAACTGCTAAAAGAATAATCATTAATCGTTAGGTGGGAATAAGTGTGTGCGCGTGCGTGCTTGGTGTCCCATCCAGGGGGTGTTCTCACATTACACTTAGTGCTTCCAGGACAGGCTCTGGATCCACCATGACCCTGACAATAAGGCATTCACTTGAAGATGAATGAATGAAAAAAATACTGTGTGATTGTAGGAAGTGGTGGGTTCCCTGGTCACACACGTGTGCAGTGGTGTGAGTGGAGAGGTGGACGTGGCTCTGGAGCTGCTGTGTGAGTTGGTATCCCAGAAGCCCACAGAGATGGCACAGTATGCTGTCTTTGTAAAGGTAGGAGTCACAATCGCACACAGTGCCAGTCTTGAACAAAAGAGCAGGTTTGCCTTAGTTGTTCAATAGATCCTAGAATTAGTAATATTAATATTTTTCTGTATAGTTATTTGACCTGGCCTGGTGATGGGAACATAATCTCAGGGAAATGCAGAGCAGAAGTGGTGAATATGTAATCCCCTTATTGTGAATATTTGAGCTGATAGTCATTATTAAATCTGACTGTGATCTGTTGGAACGTTCCACCCCTTTTTTTTTTTTTTTAATTTTAACCTCCTAAGGCCCAAGCTGTTTTTTTTACATGCATTTTTTATTTCTCTTTGCTATTTGGGCTTATTATAACCTGATTAGAATAAAAACTAAGCATCATCTTTTGATAAGATGTACTTTTAGAGAAAAAGTATGTCCACATATGTGGATTCTTGTTCCGAATTTCCATAAAGTGCTGTCCACGCATGTGACCGCTAAGCCCTAGGAGGTTAAATAAATGCCAATGGAAGCAGTCAGTCACAGAGTACAATAAACATCATCAGTTAGTCTTAATAATGGCCATGGTGCCTGGGAAGGGTGTTTTTATATTGAAAACAAAACAGCTTTTTAACTCACTTAAGGTCATGGTTGTTTGGCAGGGTTTGGAGACTTGTGCACACGCAAGCAAGCATGCACGCACATTGTAGATCCAACAAGCAACCAGATTTATCATCGAACAGAAACTGAGCAGCCATGATAAATCAGATTGTCAATTATATCTAAAAGCTGTGAATATAACACAAAGCAGAGCTACACTAACATGTGAAATGGCAAGAAGCTGGTAAAGGTTTGTTGAAGCATTAACATCCATCCATCCATCCATTATCTGTAGCCGCTTATCCTGTGCAGGGTCGCAGGCAAGCTGGAGCCTATCCCAGCTGACTATGGGCGAGAGGCGGGGTACACCCTGGAACAAGTCGCCAGGTCATCACCGGGCTGACACACAGAGACAAACAACCATTCACACTCACATTCACACCTACGGTCAATTTAGAGTCACCAGTTAACCTAACCTGCATGTCTTTGGACTGTGGGGGAAACCGGAGCACCCGGAGGAAACCCACGCGGACACGGGGAGAACATGCAAACTCCGCACAGAAAGGCCCCTGTTGGCCACTGGGCTCAAACCCAGAATTTTCTTGCTGTGAGGCGACGGTGTTAACCACTACACCACCGTGCTGCCCGAAGCATTAACAGTATTTATATTATATGTTACCATAATCATGACTGGCCTAATACAGAGTGAAAACTGTGTTGCTGCTTTTGGAATTAGCATTCATATTTTGAGAGCAACACTGACCTACCTTGAAACTAGATCTGAAGAACTTTGTAAATTGGTGAGTCCATCGGAGTTATTTCCTCTGCTGAAACTCAGTGTCCCATGACTTTTTTTTTTTTTTGGTGCAGGGAATTCTGGACTACATGGACAACTTGAGTCCTCAGCAGATCCGCCGTCTTTTCCATGTACTCAGCTGTTTAGCATTCGGACAAGACCAACACGGCAGCCACATTCAGGTGAGTTTCTATTAAAGAATACTTCATCTCTATCATCTGCATCTGCGGTGTATGTGTGATTACCCCAGACTAGAATTTTAAGAAGTTTCCGTTTACTGAGAGCAGAACAGAAAATCAGTTTATTCTAAGCACAGCCTGAAGTCTAAGGCCAGTTGTTGGTTGATGTAAAGTGTAGCTCTGAATTGTTCAATTAAAAGTATTTGTGGAAATAATAAGTTCTTTACTTGTATCATGTAATCATTCCATGAGGGGCTACTTTTTCAGAAGGAGGAATCTGTGAAAGTGTTACCATTGGAGTCACTTTTAGCTTGATCACACAGGGACACAAACAAAACTTTAAGAAAAGTACAGTACCAGTTAAAAGTTTGGACACACTTTAGTGTCCTTTGTCAATGTTTTTTCTTTATTTTTATTAATTGAAAGACACTTCAGGGGGTGGCACGTTGGTGTAGTGGTTAGTGCTGTCGCCTCACAGCAAGAAGGTCCGGGTTCGAGCCCCGTGGCCAGCGAGGGCCTTTCTGTGTGGAGTTTGCATGTTCTCCCCGTGTCCGCGTGGGTTTCCTCCGGGTGCTCCGGTTTCCCCCACAGTCCAAAGACATGCAGGTTAGGTTAACTGGTGATTCTAAATTGACCGTAGGTGTGAATGTGAGTGTGAATGGTTGTCTGTGTCTATGTGTCAGCCCTGTGATGACCTGGCGACTTGTCCAGGGTGTACCCCGCCTTTCGCCCGTAGTCAGCTGGGATAGGCTCCAGCTTGCCTGTGACCCTGTAGAACAGGATAAAGCAGCTAGAGATAATGAGATGAGAAAGACACTTCATGTCTTAAAGTAATAATGGATGTCGTTTCTCTTTACTTAGTTGAGTGGTTCTTGACATAATAATATATGGATTATTACAGTTGTGGAATAGAGCTATTTGGTGTATTTTTATTATTTACTGTTTGATCTCAATCTCATTAAGAAGGCAAGAAATTGCACTAATTAACTTTTGATGAGGCGTCTGTTAATTGAAAAGCATCCCAGGAGACGACCTCATGAAGCTGGTTAAGATAATGCCAATAGTGTGCAAAGCGTCAAGGGAAATGGGAGCGACTTTGAAGAATCTAAAATATGATTCTATTTTGTTTAAAAAAAAAAAAAACTTTTTTGTTGACCCATATATTCCAAAAAAAATTCCAGATATGTTCCAAATGTTATTTCATAGTTTTGATGTCTTCAGTATTGTTCCACAATGTCGAAAATAATTAAAATACAGAAAAAC